>NC_058414.1:17438594-17590615 GCF_002201575.2 Neomonachus schauinslandi | reverse complement strand
TTGCTTTTGTTATTAATTGCCTTATATAATTGGCTGCTCCCATGTTATGGACATAGATATTTACAATTGTTAGATCTTCTTGTTGGATAGATCCTTTAAGTAGGATATAGTGTCCTTCCTCACCTCTTATTCCAGTCTTTGGTTTAAAATCTAATTTGTCTGATATAAGGATTGCCACCCCAGCTTTCTTTTGGTGTCCATGAGCATGGTAAATGGTTTTCCACCCCCTCACTTTCAATCTGGGGGTGTCTTTGGTTCTAAAATGAGTCTCTTGCAGACAGCATATCGATGGGTCTTGTTTTTTAATCCAGTCTGATAGCCTGTGTCTTTTGATTGGGGCATTTAGCCCATTTACATTCAGGGTAACTATTGAAAGATAGGAATTTAGTGCCATTGTATTGCCTGTAAGGTGACTTTTACTGTATATTGTCTGTGTTCCTTTCTGGTCTATATTGCTTTTAGGCTCTCTCTTTGCTTAGAGGACCCCTTTCAATATTTCTTGTAGGCCTGGTTTTGTGTTTTTCAAATTCCTTTAGTTTTTGTTTGTCCTGGAAGCTTTTTATCTCTCCTTCAATTTTCAATGACAGCCTAGCTGGATAGAGTATTCTTGGCTGCATATTTTTCTCATTTAGTGCTCTGAATATATCCTGCCAGTCCTTTCTGGCCTGCCAGGTCTTTGTGGATAGGTCTGTTGCCAATCTAATGTTTCTACCCTTGTAGGTTACATATCTCTTCTCCCGAGCTGCTTTCAGGATTTTCTCTTTGTCTATGAGACTCGTAAGTTTTACTATTAGATGTCGGGGTGTTGACCTATTTTTATTGATTTTGAGAGGGGTTCTCTGTGCTTCCTGGATTTTCATGCCTGTTTCCTTTCCCAAATTAGGGAAGTTCTCTGCTATAATTTGCTCCATTATACCTTCTGCCCCTCTCTCTCTTTCTTCTTCTTCTGGGATCCCAATTATTCTAATGTTGTTTCGTCTTATGGTATCGCTTATCTCTCGAATTCTGCCCTCATGATCCAGTAGTTGTTTATCTCTCTTTTTCTCAGCTTCTTTATTTTCCATCATTTCATCTTCTATATTACTGATTCTCTCTTCTGCCTCATTTATTCTAGCAGTTAGTGCCCCCATTTTTGATTGCACCTCATTAATGGCCTTTTTGATTTCTACTTGGTTGGATTTTAGTTCTTTTACTTCTCCAGAAAGGGTTTCTCTAATAACTTCCATTTTTTTTTCAAGCCCAGCTAGTATCTTTAAAGTGATGATTCTGAACTCTAGATCTGACATTGTACTAATGTCCATATTGAGTAGGTCCCTGGCAGTCGGTACTACCTCTTGTTCTTTTTGTTGAGGTGATTTTTTCCGTCTTGTCATTTTGTGCAGAGGAGAATAGATTAATGAGAGAACAAAATGCTAGCAGAGTAGCAACGTCCCCAGAAAATATACTCTAAACAAATCAGAAAAGACTTGAAGCAGTGGGAAAAGAAAGGGAAAGAGAGGAAAAAGAAAAAGAAAAAGAAAAAAAAGAAAAAGATAAAGATAAAAACAAAAACAAACAAAACAAAACAACAACAACAACAACAAAAAAACGAGAATGTGATCAAATATGATCAGGCTGGTATATAGATCAGTTCCACACACTAGATTTGGGGTGTATTTTGGTCTTTTAGAAGAAAGTGCCTCCCAAAATTTTAAAGAAAGAAAAACTTATATATGTACAAAAATAAGGGTTGATATGATGAAGGGATGGAATATTACTGTAAAGATGGAAATTATAAAAAATTTTATAAAAGGAATTGATAAGAAGTTGTTTGAAAAAAAGAAAGAAGAGGATTTAAAAAAAGAAAAAAAAAAGGGAGAGGATGTGATCAGGCAGGGGAATAGAAAACACCATATACTAGAGATTTAGGGTATATTTTAATCTGTTAGAAGAAACTATCTCAAAATTTTAAAGAGAGAACAACTTATATATATAAGCCAAAAATACGGGTAACTACTATGAAGGGATAGAATATGACTCTAAAAATGAAAAATAAAAGTTTTTTTTTTTTAAAAAAGGGATTGATAAGATGTTGGTTGAAAAAGGGAAAAAGAAAAATTCAAAAAGAAAAAAAAGAAAAAAAGACAGTTAAAAAAAAAATTAACTTTGAAAGACTAAAGAATCATGGTAAAAAAGCCATGAATTCTATGTGCAGTAGTCCCCTAGCGCTGGAGTTCTGCCGTTCTCATTGATCGGTAAACTTGGCCTTGGCTGGCTGTTCTCGCTGATCTTCTGGGGAGGGGCCTGTTGCTGTGGTTTCCAAATGTCTCTGCCGGAGGCAGAATTGCCCCGCCCTTGCCCCCTCCCGGCTAAGTAATCTGCTCGGGTTTGCTCTCCCGGGCTTTTGTTCCCTGCGAGCTTTCCGTACAGCTTTGGAGGCGGAGAGTGAAAATGGCGGCCTCCCAATCTCCACCCAGGGGAGCCGAGAACTCGGGGCCCCGCCTCTCAGTGAGCCCCCAGAGAAAAGCCGTCAGTCACTCCCATCTCCCCGGTCTCCAGCCGCACTCTGTGCTCACCCGGCCTGTGACCGCGCGTTTCTATCTCTGGCACCCGACCCTGGGTGGAGTCTCCAAACCCAGCAGATCCCTGCGGCGCACTCCTGTGAGGCTCCTCCCGGGGGAAGAAGGTGAGTCTCCCCGGATCTGCCGCTTGTTGGGTCCCTGCTTCCAGAAAGTGGTCGCTTTTCTGATGAGAGAGTTGTTGCTCTTCTTTTCTTCGATCTCCTGTTGAGTTTGTAGGTGTTCAGAATGGTTTGATCCCTATCCAGCTGAATTCCTGAGAGGAGACGAAATCCAGGTCTCCTATTCCTCCGCCATCTTGCTCCGCCCCCTATAAAGAACTTCTTAAACGCAACACCCAAAGAACAAATGATCCAGTCAAGAAATGGGCAGAAGACATGAACAGACATTTTTCCAAAGAAGACATCCAAATGGCCAACAGACATATGAAAAAGGGCTCAACATTGCTCGGCATCAGGGAAATCCAGGTCAAAACCTCAATGAGATGTCACCTCACACCAGTCAGAATGGCTAAAATTAACAAGTTAGGAAATGACAGATGTTGGTGGGGATGTGGAGAAAGGGGAACCCTCCTACACAGCCTGGTGCAGCCACTCTGGAAAACAGTATGGAAGTTCTTCAAAATTTGAAAATAGAGTTACCATACGATCCAGCAATTGCACTACTGGGTATTTACCCCAAAGATACAAATGTAGGGATCTAAAGGGGTACGTGCACCCTGATGTTTATAGCAGCAATGTCCACAATAGCCAAACTGTGGAAAGAGCCAAGATGTCCATCGACAGATCAATGGATAAAGAAGATGTGGTGTATATATATATATATATATATATATATATATATATATATACCATGGAATGTTATGCAGCCATCAAAAAGAATGAAATCTTGCCATTTGCAATTACATGGATGGAACTGGAGGGTATTATGCTGAGCGAAATAAGTCAGAGACAGACATGTATCATATGATCTCACTGATATGAGGCATTCTTAATCTCAGGAAACAAACTGAGGGTTGCTGGACTGGTGGGGGGCGGGAGGGATGGGGTGGCTGGGTGATAGACATTGGGGAGGGTATGTGCTATGGTGAGTGCTGTGAAGTGTGCAAGACTGCTGAATCACAGATCTGTACCTCTGAAACAAATAATACATTATATGTTAAAAAAAAAAAAAGAAGAAGATAGCAGGAGGGGAAGAATGAAGGGGGGGAAATCGGAGGGTGAGACGAACCATGAGAGACAATGGACTCTGAAAAACAAACTGAGGGTTCTAGAGGGGAGGGGGGTGAGAGACTGGGTTAGCCTGGTGATGGGTATTAAAGAGGGCACGTTCTGCATGGAGCACTGGGTGCTATATGCAAACAATGAATCATATGGTGATTAACATAACAATAAAAAAATTTTTTAATTTATTTATTTGTCAGAGAGAGAGAAAGAGAGTGCATAAGGAAGGGGAGCGGCAGACAGAGAGCCCGACACTGGGCTCCATCCCAGGACCCTGGGACCATGACCTGAGCCAAAGGCAGATGCTTAACTGACTGAGCTACCCAGGCATCCCGGGGAACAAGATTTAAAGGAGGAATATTTTCGCCAAACTGTTTTATTTGCAAGAAATAGACACTCATTTGGTTTAATACAGTAAGGCTGCTGTCTTGAAATTCTTAATAATTTTTGAACAAGGAATCTCACATTTTTACTTTTCACTGGGCCCTGCAAATTATGTATTTCCTTGATGGGGCCAGGAAAGTAGGTTGGGAATAGGACAGGATTCAGTATCTATCAGAGCAGAAGTGCAAAACAGTTGCTCTCAGGGCCTTGGGATCTTCCATGTCTGCCTACTATTCCTGCTACTAACAGGGAATTACCCCATAATTTACTGCATTTATCTTCTGGATTTTGCTTAATTATGGCTTTTCCTTGCTGGTGACTTCTCAAGGACCAATTGCCTCATGGCCTCTTTGCCTGCCTTCTACTAACTGTGCAGCTATTTCTTTAGCTTACACGAACCTGCCTAACAAAGAATGTGATATATATATCACTCACTTAGTCCTTCCAACAGCCCTCTAAGGAAAATACTGCCATTACCTCCATTTTACACATGAGGACCCCTGAATTATTATACAATAACAGTAAAAGCCACACCATACCTAGGAACAGAGAGTGCTCTCAGAGCACATATAAATACTTGAACAACTATAAATTTGGTGGCTATATTTATGATTTCCAGGAGGAAGTAACAACTGAGCTGAGGCTTTAAAGATCAGAAGGCTTTTTTTTTAGGCTAAGAAAGGCAGGCAAAGGGAACAGCATTAGCAAAGGCATAGAGAAACAGAATATGTTTCTTCTGGACCAGACACATCTACTGGAGCTGAACCTAGAGTTCCCAGGAGCTAGTCTCTGAGGAAGGGGTGGTGTGGGTAAAGAAATTGGGGATATAACTTGAGGTCATGCATACGCATTTGGATTATACCATAGAGTACCGTAAGGTATTAGATAGTGGGGGGAAGAGTGGCATGAGCATTTGTTTTTAAAAGAAAACTTTGGCATAAGAATGGAGGATCTGGGGGTGGGGGGAAGCAGGGTTGAGGCCAGGAAGCAAAGGATAAAGGGAGAGGCAGTAATGGTTTCAATGGTTTGAACTGGTGCAGTGAGGAAATTGATGCAACGTGCACTCCAAGGGGAACACGGACAGAAGTTACTGAGCCCTTGCAAAGGTGTGAAGACAGAATTCAAAGTGTTCAGAACTGAGGGGAGGCTCTGTGAGGACACAGGGATGGGCAATGGTCAATGGTGACCTGGAAAAGAGAGTAATTAAAAATCAGTGTTTTTTCATGTTAATGACCCTCAAAGAATCCTAATAAATATGCTCTGCTTTGGCTGATGGGACAAAGACCAAGGAGTAGTGAGGCCTGGGAGAAGTTGAAAAGTTTAATTCCTCCAGGCTGTCAGAGCTAGGGAAGAGGTAGAGTAGGCAAGGGACCAGTATGGTTGTCAACAACTTCTCAGCATTTTCTCTGGCTTCCCTGCTGTCTAGAGACTAGAATCTCTTGCAACATCCGTCTTCCAGGTACACTGCACTTCACCGTCATGATAAATTAAATACCTTTTCAGCTTTGATTTTCTTCATGCTCACAGCAGACTACAGTGTGCAAAGTACAAAGTTAGACAGTCTGACTTACGAGAGGCTGGGACATCCTGTTCCATAAACATCTGTCATGAGACCAAAATAACCCGTGTCTTTAGTGGCCAAATTTTAACAGCTGTAAACTGCTTCCTGCTTTTAGTACAGAATCACTGACAAAATTCTTATTTTGGGGGGCCCCACTTTTTAAAATAAAGGTGCACCTGGGTGGCTCAGTTGGTTAAGCATTTAACTCTTGATTTCAGCTCAGGTCAGGATTTCAGGGTTGTAAGATCAAGCCCCACACTGGGCTCCATGCTCAGTGGGGAGTCTGCTTCTCTCTCTCTAAAATAAATAAAGCTTTTAAAAAAAATAAATAATAAAAACATTTTTAAAAATACAAATAAGTGTTTTATAGAAAATACAAATATGTGTGAAGAAATTAAAAGTCATCTACAATATCACCTAATGTAAACCACCAGTAACATGTTACAACCAGCCTTCTCCATACACACATTTTTCTTATATCTTGCAGTCATACACTCTATACTATTTTGCAACTTTTTTCTTGCCAATATTTTGTGTCTCCATTAACAAGACAATGAATACGATTTTACATTATTCTTAATTGTAGAACATCCTCACATGTAAATGTTAAAAGGGATTTTTTAAAAGTAATCTCTACCCCCAATGTGGGGCTCAAATTCACAACCCCAAGAGTGGCACACCCTAAAAGTAATTGTTTTTTTAAAGATTTTATTTATTTGACAGAGAGAGACAGCGAGCGAGGAGGGAAACACAAGCAGGGGGAGTGGGAGAGGGAGAAGCAGGCTTCCTGCGGAGCAGGGAGCCGGATGCGGGGCTCAATCCCAGGACCCTGGGATCACGACCTGAGCCGAAGGCAGATGCTTAACAACTGAGCCACCCAGATGCCTTAAAAGTAATTGTTTTAATCTGATTGTATTTATACTTCTTCTACCTTATATTTGATTTTCTATATTCTCACCCTTTTTTTTTTTAAAGATTTTATTTATTTGAGACAGAGAGAATGAGAGAGACAGAGAGCACATGAGAGGGGGGAGGGCCAGAGGGAGAAGCAGGCTCCCTGCCGAGCAGGGAGCCAGATGCGGGACTCGATCCCGGGACTCCAGGATCATGACCTGAGCCGAAGGCAGTCGCTTAACCAACTGAGCCACCCAGGCGCCCCTATTCTCACCCTCTTAAGTCCTCCATGTCAGTCAATCTTGTGCTTCTATTTGCCCAGGTCAACAGGATCTGTATGTTTCACATATGGGCCAGTGCTTACTGCTCATTAAGAAAGTCCAGTCTCACATCAACCTAGACTGTGATGCTCCCCTCCCCAGACTTGCTGCCACCTGGCTCACTTCCCAAGACTCTCCTAGCTCTGTCTGCAGAACATATTCAGTCACCTCGCATTTTTAAGAAAAGTAGCTTGCTATGGAGATCGTGGTGTTCTATTCACATAAGGCCCAACACAGAGGAAAACCTTCCTTTCCCAGGCCATATCTTTCAGTGTAATCTTTCCTAACAATCTTGCAAATACCTTCTTCTGGAGAAGGACAGGAGAGAAAAGGAGAGGGGTGGGGGGAAGGAGGAAGACAGAGGAATGGCTGGGTAGTTCACTGCAAAACATAAACACCAAGGCCTACTGGTGCTCAATCTATAATATCAGCCTTATTTTATACCAAACCCAGCTCTATTTGCCTTTAGTTTCAAGTCTTTAATCTTGGGGAAATGAGAGCATAAAAGCTCTGTGATGTTAAGTGTTAGGTGACTAATTGGCAATTCACTGATATCTCAGGATTGATGCCAGAGGGTTAGGAGAGGCACTAAAGAGAGAAAAGCTATGACATCACCAAGTTGTATAATCTTGGGTGACTTACATAACTCCTCTATACATAAATTGCTGGATCTGTAAAATTGAGTGGTATACAATAATTGGTAGTTTTTTTTCAGTCCTCATACAGTGTCGGGCATATGACACTTACTTGATAATTTTCATAGAATGGATATTAATTGAATGTAATCATTGGTGCTATGGTAGAGGTATGGATTTCAGACTATTCCATAGTCTGATAAAACAAACAAAAGTGATGATAATCATTGTTCTGATTCCTCATTGTCCAAGCAATCTTCTGACAAATTTGGGTTGTCTCAGGACAGGCATGCCCAAACATTCTGATGATTAGAAACGACTATTCCTCTTTTAAAATGAATGAGCATTATCTTGCTTGATCGTGTCAGTCAGTCCTTTAGAACCTGGTCAATTCTTGGTGGATCATAATGTGTGCTCCACAAATATTTGTTGAATAGATGAATAGATGAATGAATAAATAAATAAATTTGAGTTCTGAAATCTTGGAAGATGAACCATTATGTACTGCTGATTCCATGTTATTGTGGTTTTCTCTATTTAAATCAGGGATAAAGAGTGCTTGGCTCCACTAACCAACTCTTTTGGATGCAAGAAGAAGCATAAAGGAATTAATCATCAACATCATCCAGTTATAGAGTTGAAAGGAAAAGTGGAGCAATTCTACACAAGTATCCCTAACCTCATGATTTTAAAATTCCAGGTGTTTTTCAGCATCATTCCCCTCCCCACACATATACACACCTTCCATCTCTACTTCTAAGCTCTAAACCAGTTTCTTCCATAGCCTTAGCAAAGAGCTCCCATAACAGAGCCTACATTATATATTTTGGAATAACTTTGGGCACAGTTACAACGTTAATGAGATTCAGAATCTATAGGAATAGTGAGTCACCTAAGTTTTAGGACAATTGATACTAGAAAAATGTTGCTGCTTTTAATCCACCTTACCTGGAAATTTTTTATAATATAGAACTCCACACCCATGAATCAACACTCTTACTGTTATTTCCTGTAGATTAATAACTGGGCTAACATTTCTAAATGTAGACAGTTGTTGATGGGACTGGCAGAGATACAATTACTGGCCACTCAGAAAAGGTAAAAAATTTGCATGTGGGATAAATCATGCTGCTGTGCTGGGATGATGCTGGTTGTTTGGAGTAGAATTTAAAATCATAAATCCTCATCCACACATCTCAACTCACATCCTCCCCCAATAATGATCAGATAACATGATTTTTAAGGAAACTGCACACTCTGAAATTTGATGATATACTTACATTTTTACCTAAGGTGGCCTTGGGTAATACAATATAATTGTGTATTTATATATAGGGAATGTGGGGGAAGGGACACTGAGGAGATAGTAACTAAGAGGAGCTGTTTTTAGGTATGGGTAGAGAATAACAGAAATAAACTGATTGTAAGAAGTCTGGAAACTACATAGACCCTTAATGATATGCTCAAAAACGAAAGAACAAAAAGATACAACTAAAATTTGTTTAATTACTTTTACTGGAGAGGCTATATTTTTACTCTAATGCAACTCCAATGCTGAAAAATATGAGTCAAGGCTTCATAAACATTGTATTTGTAGAGGTGTTTGGACAATATTGGACAATAAGATAAACAGGTTAGTGGAAACCTTTCGATAGACTCCAGAAGACTAAGATATAAAAATAATAAAATGATGAGGGGCACCTGGGTGGCTCAGTCTGTTAAGCATCTCACTCTTATTTTCGGGGCAGGTCATGATCTCAGGGTCATGGGATGGAGCCCAGCATCGGGCTCGGTGCTCAGCATGGAATCTGCTTGGGATTCTCTCTCTCCCTCCGCCCCTCCCCCTGCTTGCACTCTCTCTCACTCTCTCTAAAAATAAATAAAGAAATAAAATCTTTTTAAAAACAATAAAATGATGATAATAAAAATGATAGCTACTGTTAACTGAGCCTTTCTTAAGTGCCAGGCACTATGCTAAGACATATATAATTTCATTTAACCTTTAAAACCATCCCGTATCACCCTCTTTTACAGACGAGGGAACTGAGGCTTGAGAGATGTAGGAAACCACCCGACATCTCAAAGCTGCTAAGTACTGATGCAAGAATTGCAATATAAATTTATCTTCCTCAAAAACCCCATGACTTTCTCCACCATAGATGCCCATGTTGAGTCTTTGCTTGGCTACTTCCTGGCTTTTACCAGAAGCAAGTAACACAAACTCTTCTTATCTGTAAAATAATCAAGATACTAGTATCTACTTCATAAGACTGTTGGGAGGATTAAATTACCTAACGTTTTTTAAAGAACTTAAAATATGATCTTGTTGCAACAAGTGTTAGCTGTTTACCCACGGTAATGCCACTAGCTTCCTGTGTGGGCAGGGATAACCACCGAACTTTTAGAAGCATCATTTTTTTCTTGTGGATAAAATGAAGAAGTCAGGCTATGTGATCTTACAAGTTTTTCCAGTTCTAAGCTTTTTACCTCATTTTTCCTTTCTGAAAAAGCAAATGTAGGTAGCCAGGAATAACCCTAGCAACAGGTGGAAGGAGACATGAAGAAGTAGGAAAGCACTCCTTCCAGAAAACTCCTGCTTCTGGAGAGTAAGTCAGAATAGAACAGTAAGACAGACTCAAATTTGTAAAGGTTACCTTAGGTCCCAGGGCAAATTCTACAAGCAGCAAAGGAGATCTTTATCATAATTTCTACTTAATTTCATTTTTGCACTGGTTTGAGAGCTGTTCTTATTTCCTTTTCAGAATTATGAACCACAATGTGTTTCTTTGCTTAATTCTTTATCTTCTTGCTCTTGATCTTGAAGAAAAAAGAAAGAGAGAGACACATTTATTGTAGCCAACTCCACAAGGATATATAGCCTGCAAGTAGACCGACTTATCCTATCTGAATGTCAGCTCTGGATATGTGCAGTTGAACAGTTTCCATGGTTTGCTTTACTGCATGTGGCTTATATTTTTTTCCTGCCATGAAAACTACATTTGGCAATGCTGCTATTCTGTCACCATGACAATTTAACATCAAAGAAAATCCATGGGAAGAAAAAGGAACCCATTTAATGCATTGAAAGTTGACCCACCAGTTCAAAACGTATTATTATAGCAAGTTGTGCTGACATATTTTGACAATTCAGGACAACTGTTTACTCAATAGCCACCACACTTTTATCAACAAGGTTTTTGTAAAATTACTTTTAATCAGCAACATCAGAATTTATAAATTCCTGTAGAGCCCTAGAATCATTTAGAACAGAAGGGAGCTACTGAGCAAAGCTGAAAGACATTTAGCTGAGAGTCATGGGTGGAATAGCTGATGTCAACTATGTATTTTGCATCTTGTTTCTTCATTAAAAAATTTAGAAAAATCCTTTCAAGGTGATTATCAGGGTTAATAACTTTAGTTTTAATATGACTGTTCATTTGTCTGCCAGAATGTACATTTTCTTGTCCCTGGTGGCTGTTTGCCTGAGCTTCCCTGTCACCTGTCCTTCAATGGTGATATTCCTTGGCGATAAGGATGTATTTTCCTGATATTTTTATAGTAATTAGGCACCAAGAGCTTGGAGTGATTCAAGATAAAACAGAAGCTGACCAATTGGCTGTAACCACTGTCCTCATCATCATACCTCATTCTTCCTTGGCCACCATGCCAACCAAACCCAAGTCCCACTGTGACCTTTCCCTTTGGGCAGTGCCCCATCGGGATCCAAAACTATCCCTTGTCACTGAAACACCTCTCTGATTTCCCAAGATGTGAAGAATTATATGGAATCATAGACTCTCTGGGATGTAGCTTCCAGCTCCATTAATTTATTCATCTATTCAATAGATCTATTTGGGTGCCTATTTTAATAGACATCTTCCACATGTTTACTCTTTACAGCTTATGAATCAATCATTTATCTACAACATATCTATCACTGATCAAATATATATTTAGCCATGTTGACCACATCCAAGGTTGAGAAACACATTATTCCCTAAGGGAGCATGTTATAACTTTCAAAGGCCTTGTTAGAAATTAGTTATTTGTATTGAGACAAAGTGTATCTTCTTGAAGTTTCTGCCAATAGTATTCCTTTTCTTCTTTTTTCATCCTTAATTCCATCATTTTTCATATGATAAAACTATTAATTCATTTACCTTCACCTGAACATGCTCTAAGACCTTCTTAAAGTATAGGGCCAAAGAAGCCAAAAAAAAAAAAAATCCCTCAGATATGGCCAAGTTGCCCATCGAGAAGAGCATCCTCAAAACTATGTGCGCCCCCTCTTCCCAGTTGTGAGGTTACAATAATAAACAAAATAGCTACTATTATTGAATGCTAGACATTGTGCCAAAAGAGGAAAATACTTTGGGGACATGTTATCAAGAGGGATTTTTTTCCTATCATCCCCACTGGGGTTAAGGCCTCAAAGCTGAGTCAGACTATGCTAAATTAAAGCAGTAGCATACCGCTACCATATAAAGAAGACTCAGTATGCTAAGAGATGTGAATATTTCAATCACTGCCCTTATAAGCCTAAAGATGGGGTAGTGGGAGTGGGGCGGTGGTCTCTAAGAAAATCACTAGCAAAGGCTGGAGTGTCTGCAGGAGGAGGGACTTGTAGTCCATACCCCAGGACTTTTGCTCACATCTTCTCCCATGCTACCATTCACTTCACCTCAGTGGGATTCAGCCCATGTCAGGTCCCCTGCTTTGTCTGTATTTTCTACCACTCTGAACTCACTTGATTCTACTTGCCAAACTCATTCTCATTTAGTTATGAAGACTGAAGATTCAAGACACCAGAGTTTATGATCCAGCTCAACCACTATTTATCCAGATGACCTTGGGCAATTCACTCAAACTCTCCGTGTCCCAATTCCTTTGATCTACAGAAGGAGAATAACTCCTAGGGCTGTGATTACTGAATGAGTTATTATATTTAAAGTGCTTTACCAAGTGCCTCATACATAATAAGAGTGTCCTAAGAGTTCTCTCTTATATTGTTCTATTATTTTTATTTCTATCTGTAGACATATCTTTGTGAACCCCTTTCACTCTTTCTCTTTTTCTTGGTACTGTTGTCCAGTCTCTTAGGGAAGTTTTTTATTATTATTATTCTTTTTCAGCTTTTAAAAAAATTTTTAATTATTCTCTCTGCAAGCCTAATGGTGGGATGATAAAAATAGAAGCACCACCACTGAGACATAAAAGGAAAACAACACACTTTAAAGAGAAACTGGGCAACAAACAAGCAAACAAAAACTAATGCTACTAACTATTAGAGAGACCAGTAAGAGTCATGAAACTGTTCCATTTTCTCACCTCTACTCGCTTCCCAGACATGCCAGTGTGGCTTCTGTTCCCTTCAATACCACTAAAATGGCTCCTGTGAGGTCCACCAAAGACAACCACTTTCATCTATGAGGGAATCTTTTTTTCATTCCTTATCTTCCTGGACCACACAGCAGCATTCAGCAGCAAAGACTACTACTTCTTTCTTGAAACTCTTCCTTCTTCCCACGTCTTCCATAACACCACAATCTTCTGGGTTACTTTTTGTTCTATTTTGGCTTTTTAACACCTCTCTGCTCACTCCTTTGCAGATTTATCAAGCTCATCCTCCTCTACTTGCCATAAATATTGAAGTTTTCCAAGGATCTCTCCCAGAACCTCTTCTCTTTTCCTCTAAATTCTCATCCCACAATATTACTTATGTTTAAAGATTCAGTAATAATCTGGACACCGATGACCTTAATTTCTAACTTCAGTTCAAACTACTCCAGTGAATTCTGGATGTGTTTTTCCATCAACCTGCCTAAATATCTCTGCTTTGATATCTTGAACTCAACATGTCAAAGAACAAACTATCTTTCCCCCAGTATCTGGTCCTTTCCACTATTTTTATTTTAATTATAGGCATAACCATTATCCAATGCACAAGATAGAAGCCCAAGACATCTTCTGTGATACCCACTCCCCACAGCCAACCCACCAACAACCTCCAAAATGTCTCTTTCTTCTCACCTTTTCCACTTTTCTACCTAAGTCCAAAAGGCCATTAAACCTCACTCACAGCACTGCAAAAACTTGCAAACTTTATCTGTATCTATTCTGGCCATCCTGCAATCTGCTCACATTGCTACCAGGGATCACACACACACACAGTCCACTCCACTTAATGATTTTAAGCTAAAGATCAACATCATTACACAAGGGTCTGCAAGGATCTTGATTCCCTCCCCAGTCTCTTCTGCCATCTCTCACTTTAACTTCTGTGCTCCAGCCACGCTGGCCTTCTTCCCACTTCTCAGCCAGAGAGGTGCCTCCTTCTCTTTAGACCTTTGTATACACAATCCCCTTAGAATGCCCTCAGCCCCAGCCACCTGCACCTGTCCACCAATCACACATCACCGAGACAACTTCATTCAGATCTCCGCCCAAGTATCATCTCCTCAGGGAAGTTTTCCCCCACCGCGCACCCCCAACTTAAGTCCTACACGTTTAGGGAATGGTATACTTTTTCTTCAGAGTGCATACCTCAATTTGTGATGATTTATTCATGTAGTGTGATAATTTGATTAACATCTGCTTCCTCCAATGACTATAAACTTTGAGAGGAACTGTGTCAAACCACTATGGTCCTCTCATCTAAATTAGTGACTATCTCAAAGTAGAACCTCAAATGATATTTGTTGAGAGGATAAATGAATCAGCACCTCTTTATCCTACTCTAAATAAATCTGCTGTTCATTGTACACCATTCTAGATATGTTTTGTAAATCTATTCTAAATATTTTCTCTCAGCTCGGAACTTTTATTTTACTATTTTCCATCTAAAATCTCTGGTATTTCAGTCCATTGTGGGTTAAACTGCCTTTATAGCATGCTTCTAATGCATCTGTATCCCTTGAGGATTTTATTTCAAATGTAGATCCACAGACCCTCTGCAGAGCTTCTGAGCCCACACATCTCTGGGTGGGGTTGAATAATTCTTTTTTAACAAGAATCACTACATGATTCTTCTACACACTAAAATTTCAGTACAGGGGCACCTGGGTGGCTCAGCTGTTAAGCATCTTCCTTTGGCTCAGGTCATGATCCCAGGGTCCTGGGACGGAGCCCCTCATCCAGGCTCCCTGCTCAGTGGGAAGCCTGCTTCTCCCTCTCCCACTCCCCCTGCTTGTGTTCCCTCTCTGGCTGTGTCTCTCTCTAATAAATAAATAAAATCTTAAATAAATAAACAAACAAACAAATAAATAAAATTTCAGCACAAATGCTTTTTTGGTTCAGACTAGAAGTCAAGGAGAAAATGTATTCATAGCCCTAAACAACTTCTATACAGACTTCTAGAATGAGGCCTGCTTCTAAGTGGGAGAATGACTTTACTATGTTCTACAAAAAGGTCATACTTTTTTTGCTTCAGTAAATAAGTAGAAACAAAAGTGATGAAACCCAAAATATTGATGGCTTTCCGTAGGCTTGACCCAAAAACCATATGGAACAATAAGCCAAAGGAATTCCAACATGACTTACGGGACAATAAGCAAAGGGTTTGGCCAGAAGTAACTCCTGAATGTAAATTTGCATTAAAGTCAAGCTAATTCCATCTTGTTTTGCAACTTGGGGTTTAAAATTTACTTTTCTTCTAGCTTGAGACTGACAAACAAATTTGGTTTCCAGAAGTCAGGAAGGTTGGTTTCTACCCATTCTTTCTCATCTTTCCAGGATCTTTGTTAAAAAAAAAAAAAAAAAAAGACTCCTATTTTGAACATTGTCCCTGGTAGAGCCAGACACACTGTTTCACACCTTGTCATGGAATGCAGGTAGCACACACTTCCTAATTGTACAAGCAGAAAGAGAAACCAAGAAAAATATTTGCTCCCTACTGTCAGCAATTGAGGGTCTCTGCTTGGTGGGCCCATGTGACTAAGTGGCAAACATCTGGGATAATAAAACGGGAAGCAGCAAACCACTTAGGGCAGGCTTTGAGACAATGTGAAGTGGGTCTTTTTCTCCTTCTTCATTTTGAAGATGCTTATGGGAGGCTGAAAGGGTAAGAGGGCAGAGATCATTTAACTTCCCACACAACTAAACCTCCCTATCTGTTCTCCAGAATCATAGGTCACTTATTTATTTACTTGTTTGTTTATTCCTGAACCCAAGCTAGAAACCAAGGCAAGGCCATGTGGAGAAGAATCAAAGGGTTGGGGTCACAGTCAGAATGGAGACCTAAAGCTAGAAGCAGAGGTAATGACCTGGCAAGTATGCAGTTTACTAAGGTCTGGCTTGTGAGTCACAGCTAAAAAATTAGGAATTGTCGGGGAAAAATCCTTGGATAAACATTCAAGACTAGTGATTTCCAATTTATAATCCTTATTGGGGAAAGATTTTTTAAAAATTGCCCATAATCTATAAATACTTATTTATAAATTATTGTATGTACTACCCTAGTTTTACATTATGAACATTATAAGACAAAAATGGACAATGAATTAGTCTACTAGAAAATTGAAACAGTAATTCTAATGTTTTTTCCATATCCCTAAATGTTGTTTTATTGCACTCAACTTTGGAGACCACTGGTTTAGACAGAGGGTTGCTTCTATACATATGCTAAGAAACTAGACTGAGTGTAGGTTTTATGACTTGTATTTCTCAGGAGTTTGGCTCATTAAGTTTTAGTTGGAATGCCACAATGGACACACTCATGTTGAGATGGGAGGGATCTCATTATGAATCATCAAAAGGTTCACAAGCAGCATTAAGTAAATAGGAAAATAAAAGCAACAAGTCAAATATTAAACAATAGAGGATTGGTTAAATAAATGACACTGTATTTGTACAATGAAATATTTTATTTCCAATGAAAATGAAAGTTGCAGGGATGCCTTAATGCTACATGGTGTTATATGGGTTGAACTGTATTCCCCCCAAATTCATATGTTGGAGTCCAAAATCCCCAGTACCACAGAATGTGACATTATTTGGAAATAGGGTTGTTGCAAATGCAATTAGTTAATATGTGGCTATGGTGGAGTTGGGTGGACCCCGAATCCAATATGACTGATGTCCATATAAAAAGGGAAAATTTGCACAGAGGGAGATCACTATGGGAATATTGGAGCTATGCTTCCATAAGTTAAGAAACACCAAATATTGCTGGCAAACCACTAAAAGGTAGGAGAGAGGCGTAGAACAGATTCTCCCTCGCAGCCTTCAGAAAGAATCAACCCCACCAAAAACTTGATCTTGGACTCTAGCCTTGACAACTTTGAGAAAATAGATTTCTGTTTAAGCCACCCAGTCTGTGGTACTTCATTATGGCAGCTCTACCAGATCAAAACAGGTGCCATGCTAGGACATCAGGTTAAATTAAAAAGACCTCACATAAAATGCCTACATTGTGTGATCCCAACTGTGAACACACACACTCACACACATGTATGTAGATAAAACCCTGGAAAGGTTATTGTTTACCTTTGTGTTGCAGGTACCTTATTATGTCTGTTTCTTCATTTGTCCCCTATATTTTCTAAGTTTTCTACAAAAGAATTAAAGTTTGTACAGATATCTATACTTCCTAAGTTTTTATTTTTATAATATAACAGTTTTTTAAGCTTTTACATTTCTTATTATGTAAAAAATTACTCCAAAGAAACTATTTCTACTGCTCCTAAGGTAGATAATGATGACTAGATAATTCGATATGGAAATCCCCGGGGTGTACACTCTTCCCCATGTATGCCTTTTGAAATTCTCAGTGAAGAGACATGATTCAGCTATCATGTCTAATATTCAGCCCTGCTCAGTCATTTTTGTCCCTCTTCATTCTTCTCTTACTCATGAGCTGTCTTTACATAGGTTACTGGACTTTCATAAGCTTCTGCTTCCTCATCTGTAAACTGAGAGCACGGGTACACTGCTTCCCTCACCCCAAACAAGGTAACGTATGTGAAAGTGTCCTGATGAAAGATATAGCCCAACAACCATGAGGTAGTAGTTGTGCTAGTAACAATGTTATGGAAAGATAGTCCTAAATCCTGACGTGGCTACCTGGGGACTCTACAGTGCAGTGGGTGCTCTATCCAGACAGCAGCAGCCACCTCTAGCAGTAACACTGCCAGATTGACAAGCCGGGGATCCCCCACCTATCACTGACACTCAAAGACTTTCCTAATATGAAATAGACACCGTTTGAAAGACCTGCCCACTTCTGGGAACCTCATTCCTCAGAGTGTAGACTGCTAAATCAGGTTCTCTGCTCGGCATTGGTTTCTCTGTCCTTATTTTTCTTTAACAGGAGTAGCTGTGGTAGTAATAGCAGGCAGAGAGAAATATCCATGGTATATTTTCACCAACTGACTTCCTCTTGCCAGGACTTACTGTCTTGTCCTATCATTTAATGGTCCTTCGAAAGAGTTCAGGAAATGTAAGCAGATAGCAAATTAACGGTTGTGTTGTTTGTTTTTTCTTAAAAAAAAAAATCTACTTTTCTCCCAAGCCCCTCCATCTACTATATTCCAAAGAAAAAAAAATTGAAAGGAAAAATAAAAGATGGAAAAGGATAAAGTTGAGTAAAAAATTCCATTTTCTCAGTTCCCAAAGATCACTAACATCACAAAGAGGTTGACCAAACTTTATATAACACACATTAGGGAACTGTAAGAAATGTGAGAAACTTTTGCTGCACATCCTAAAGTGTAAAGTTTCTCATATTTCTTCTATTTCCCTAATTCAATTTCATCTGCTCTGAGGCCCTATGTCACTAGGCTTTTAGGAAATTCCATCTCAATCATTATGGTGGCTTCTCTCCTCCCTCCAGGTTCAATGTGAAAGTTTCTGGGGTTATACACATCAAAATATTTGGGGAGGGCTGCTGTGCCATTTCCTGGGGTGCTAGGAGGAGTTCAGGATGGGGGTCACTAATGATAGCCAAGGACCACCCCACCGACCCACACAAGACCATTTCCTGGTTTCCTCCAAGCTCTCAAGGCTGTCTAGGTTTGTTCACTCTCACCTCAGAACTCAAGAAGAGACTTGTCTTTCTTCCTAAAGACAATTCTTTAAGAACAAAAGTTTCTTAATTTTGCCTTAAGGGCAAGGAAATGTTCTGTTCTTCAGGACTAGAAGCCTGGACTGCCCTTGGTTTGGGGGTGTAGGGGAGAGAGGGAGCAGAGATAAAAAGAGAAGACATGTTATATTCTTTTCTTCTTCTAGATCAGTCAGAACAAAACACAAGCAATAGCTCAGTAAATCATCTGCCACTTTTAGAATAATCAAGGATTAAAGGCCTGTGTGCTTTTAGAAAGGCAAATAAAGAACTTACTCCTGAGAGCAACTTGGACAGTCACCAGGCTGTGATTATCAATGTGAAGTGCCTGTCTTCACTAAGATTTGCACCAATGTTTACCCTAGTCTTAAAATCATATCCTCCTTTTATTACCTGGTGAGGGTAAGTGGAGGTCCATGCAGGGCAGACCATCAGAAAAGGAGCATGGCTGAGCGGGTACTGAGGAAAATTAGAACTTAGAAATTCTGGTGGATCCCAATCACCTGGGCCCCCACAGCCTGTCTCTTTGCTTTGTTGGCTTATTTCAATCAAGGGTATTGCCTGGAAAAGGCTTAAAGTTTGTACAGATATCTATATTTCCAAAGTTTTTATTTTTGTAATAAAACAGTTTTTTAAGCTTTTATATTTTTTATTAAAAGGGGAATTGGCATGGCCCAAGGAACAAAAGGGATTTGGGGGTCCTCAGGAGGCCTGTGTTGTACTACAAATCACAACTGTAGAACCCTGAAGCGCAGGAGTGAAGGCATTAGTGGTGATGCCAAACAAATTAACAAGATACAGGATTTGGTGATGCAGGCAGGGTGGTATGTGGACTGGTGCTGTGCCAAGCATGACACAGCTCCCTGTCATGTGAGTCCAACTGCAGCACCATCGGGGATTGAAACTGGCAGAGCCGGAAGGCCTTCCTGGAGTTCCAGGAAATATTATCAGCCCAGCAGTTCCCTCAGCAAATGTATCTGGCCAAGCAGTCCCCTCTGCAGCACAGGATTTTTTTTAACTCTACTTTCCACCTGAGAATCCACAAAATGTTTTTGTGTGTTTGTTTTTGCCTCCCACAGGAAAATAACTCTTTTTGACTAAATTTTAAAAATTATACTTGTGTTCTGTAAAACGTTCAAGCAACATAAAAGAGTATCCAGATGATGAAGAAAACCCTGTCCCTATTTCATCCAAACACCACCAGGACATACAAGTGCCCGGGGAAGCCATGATTAGGCCTCCTATGTCCTGACACTCTGTAACATTTAGCTACCATTTCTTGACAAGGGTTCACTTATGAAAGTGACAAGTGTTTATGGTATTGTTTTATTCCCAAGGATACTATTCCATCTGATGGGATGAACATCAGCCTTCATGAGATATCCCTCCGGTGGGATGGAAAATGAATGTTCCCTACTTAATGAGTTCTGTGTGGAGAACTGAGTTACCTGTTTCTGGTTGATTCCATCTTTTAGTGGCCCTATCTGATTTGATCTTTGTCCCAGCTATGACCCAAGGCCACAGATATATCCACTTTTAAATGTTTGGTATGTGTTTAGATTTTTGTTTTATGAACCACAAAAGGGGGTAAGGCTGTATGTACTGATCTGGCTTTTCCTCTCCTCAACCTCTCTAAGAGAAGGGAATACTAATTGAGTGTCTGATTGAGCCTAAATCTGTGACACTGATGGGGTCAAGGTCAAAGTCAAAAGTCATGCACATGGTTGTGTCTCCCTGGATACCCTCTTTGTGCTTTCCTTTGTGTGGTGACCCTAAGGCTGGACCTCAGAGTACATCCAGAATCTTCCTTTCTTTTGTTTGCTCCACTGTTTGTCATTTGGATCACAGGTGGTAAGATTTAGGTTTCTGAGGAGAGACCCCACCTAACCTTGAATATAATCCAGCCCAATTTACCAGAAAGCTCTTATGGTAGAAGACTGCTCATGAGCAGTGATAACAGAGTGGTAGCTTACGTGAGATTTATGTTTGTTCTTTGTATAGCCTGCCTGGGTCCCATGCTTGTCATCTCACTCATTGTTTTAAATCCTCACATTCTGATTTCCCCTCATGTCGATGCAAATGATGGATATTCATCCTTTCTGATGGCTGAGTAACATTCCATTGTATATATGGGCCACATCTTCTTTATCCAGTCATCTGTTGAAGGGCATCTCGGCTCTTTCCATAGTTTAGCTATTGTGGACATTGTTGCTATGAACATTGGGGTGCATGTGGCCCTTCTTTTCACTACATCTGTATTTTGGGAGTAAATACCCAGTAGTGCAATTGCTGGGTCATAGGGTAGCTCTATTTTTAACTTTTTGAGGAACCTCCACACTGTTTTCCAAAGTGGCTGTAACAACTTGCATTCCCACCAACAGTGTAAGAGGGTTCCCCTTTCTCTACATCCTCTCTAACATTTGTTGTTTCTTGCCTTGTCAATTTTTGCCATTCTAACTGGTGTAAGGTGGTATCTCAATGTGATTTTGATTTGAATTTCCCTGATGGTTAATGATGAACATTTTTTCATGTGTCTGTTAGCCATTCATATGTCTTCTTTGAAGAAGTGTCTGTTCATGTCTTCTGCCCATTTTTTGACTTATTTGTTTTTTGGGTGTTGAGTTTGAGAAGTTCTTTATAGATATTGGATACCAGCCCTTTATCTGTAGTGTCATTTGCAAATATCTTCTCCCATTCCGTGGGTTGCCTCTTTGTTTTGTTGACTGTTTCCTTTGCCAGGCAGAAGCTTTTTATCTTGATGAAGTCTCAAAAGTTCATTTTTGCTTTTGTTTCCCTTGCCTTTGGAGACGTGTCTTGAAAGAAGTTGCTGTGGCCGATGTCAAAGAGGTTACTGCCTATGTTCTCCTCTAGGATTTTGATGGATTCCTGTCTCACATTGAAGTCTTTCACCCATTTAGAGTTTATCTTTGTGTATGGTGTAAGAGAATGGCCGAATTTCATTCTTCTGTATATAGCTGTCCAATTTTCCTAGCACCATTTATTGAAGAGACTGTCTTTTTTCCATTGCATATTTTTTCCCGCTTTGTCAAAGATTAGTTGACCATAGGGTTGAGGGTCCATATCTGGGCTCTCTATTCTGTCCCATTGGTCTATGTGTCTGTTTTTGTGCTAGTACCAACCTGTCATGGTGATCACAGCTTTGTAATATAGCTTGAAATCCGTTAACGTGATGCCCCTAGCTTTTTCTTTTTCAACATTTCCTTGGTGATTTGGGGTCTTTTCTGGTTCCATACAAATTTTAGGATTGTTTGTTCCAGCACTTTGAAAAATGCCATTGGTATTTTGATCGGGATGGCATTGAAAGTATAGATTGCTCTGGGCAGCATAGACATTTTAACAATGTTTATTCTTCCAATCCATGAGTATGGAATGCTTTTCCATCTTTTTGTGTCTTCTTCAATTTCTTTCATAAGTGTTCTGTAGTTTCTAGAGTATAGATCTTTTACCTCTTTGGTTAGGGGGAAATCAGAGAGGGAGATGAACCATAGGAGACTATGGACTCTGGAAAACAAACTGAGGGTTTTAGAGGGGAGGGGGTTTGGGGGATGGGTTAGCTCTGTATTAAGGAGGGCACGTATTGCATGGAGCACTGGGTGTTATACGCAAACAATGAATCATGGAACACTACATCAAAAACTAATGATGTACTGTATGGTGACTAACATAATAAAAAAATAAATAAAACCTCACATTCTTCCTGTTTTATTTACATCACCCTACCTGTAGACAGTTTCCCACAGCCATACATAGATGCCTACCTCAGCTTGTAAACCGTGACTGCAGCAGATACCATGATACACTGTCCAGATCCCCCTTCAGGGACAGATTTATTGCCCCAGACCTGGGAATGCTATCTGCAGACTACCTCAAGCTGTCAGTTATTTTGGGATGTGTCAGAGTTGTGGAGCACTGCCTTGCCCAAGCTCACACACTTTCTGGGGTAGCCCATAGTCAGTGACTGATCAGGTGGGAGTATAATGGTCAGGTCACTGTGGCCAAATTCAGAGCAGTCCTGACAGGGCTCCTCTTGGAGTCCATCAAAGCTGTCACTGAAGGATGGCCACAGGATATAGCCTTGAGCAAAAAGATATCAGCACAAGTCTGATGGCAATTTCTGGGAATTTTCCCATTTTCTTGACAGAAATATTACCTATTCTAATTGGTTTCTGTGAGTGGCAGAATAACGTCCTCTGCCAAGACATCCACATCCTAATCCCTGGAACCCATGTTACCCTACACAGAAAAAGGGATTTTTCAGATGTGATGAAGTTAAGCTTTTTGAGATGGGGAGATTATCCTGGATGATCCAGTAGGGTCCAACATAATCACAAGTGTTCTTGTAAGAGGGAGGCAAGAAGGTCACGTCAGGGAAGATGTGATGATAGAAGCAGGGGTCATAGTCAGAGATAAAGATTTGAAGAGCTATGTCGCTGGCTTGAAGATGGAGGAAGAGGCCATGAGCCAAGGAATGAAGAAGCCCCTAGAAACTGGAGAAGGCAAGGAATGGGTTCTCCTGAGAGCCTCTGGAGGGAACACAGCCTTGGCTTTAGCACAGTGAAATTGATTTCAGACTTCTGACTTCCAAAACTGTAAGATTATAAAATTGTGTTGTTTTAAGTGCCTAAGTCTGTGGTAATTTGTTAAAGCAGCAATAAGAAACCAATACAGTTTCCTTCCCCCTTTTTCCTCCCTCCAATCTGGACTGGCTAAAATGGTTGGAGCTACAGCAACTACTTTAAGATTAGGGGTGAAAAGGTCAAAAGACACACAGAGAACTTGCCTTGAAATCTTTGAGCCACTGAACTAATGCCAGTAACTTCCTACCTCTAGATTTCCTTGTTTATAAAGAAAGAAAACAAAGTAAAATTTTAAAAACCCTCCTTACATCCATATATCACTTTAATTACATGATAGTTTAGTATAATCCCATGAAATATATATTTATATATATATATTAGTATGATCCCATGAGATATATATTTATATATATAGTATTACATATATTATTATGTTATTTATAAAAAATAATATCTAAGGTTATATTCCAAAATGTTAATTGAAGTTTGCCCTATTTTTGTGTACATTATTTAGCTTCTCTGCTATATTTTGTTTTTGTAATAAAAGTACAATAAGATTTTTTTAACACTTTTTTAAGGAAAGGAGATGAGGGCAGGAAAGATTCGCCAAAAGCCGTTGTAGGATGAATAAGAAATTGACAAGCATCAATGTTTATCTTTGGGTTGAAGAAAAAAAAACAAAACAGACTGGTTGATAATGAGAGGTTTTGTAATAAGAAGGGGATGTTGCAAAGACCTGGCCAGGCAGGCAACAGTCCCCTTATAAATTTATCATACTGGAGTCTCACAAAAGTAAGTGAGACCACCACCCAAAGACTCAGAAAACTGCTTATATCAACAAATAAAAAATTTAATAGAAGTTACATATTGTAATATTTCCTAAATAATAGCCATGCCTTCAATGTCGTCTCCTTCTGGGCTTCCCTGTTCTCCTCCTTCACTTTACTTTTCTTCATAGCACTGATCTGCCATGCCTTATATTTTTTAACCTTTATTATCAATCTCCCTCCACTAGAATTTAAGCTCCATGAAAGAAGGATGTTTTGCCTCTCGAGTTCACTGCTCTATTCTCACCTAGAACAGCACCTGGCACACAAGAGGTGTCAGTAAATATCCAATGAGTGAATGAACCACATGGCAAGGGCTGGTAAATATTTTCTGTAGGGTCAGATCATATTTTAGGTCTCACAGGCCAGGAGGCAGAATCGAGAATATTATGGAGGTCCTTGTGTAACCACTATTAAATATGTAAAAAATATTCTCAGCTCACGGTTCTGTAAAAACAGGCAGCAGGCCGGGTTTGCCCTGCATGCCATGGTTTGTCAGCTCCCGAACTGGAAGATTAACAACTCAACAAAAATGAATAATATCCTTCAACTATCCTGAATCTCACATATCATTTCTGGTAACTTTCAGGAACTCAGCCAATCACGCAAATGTGGAAGCAACATGACAGCTACCAAATGTGTCTTTTTGGAATAAGAGCTAGCACTCATTCGGGTCTAAATATTATGAGGTGATAATTTAGGGTAGAATCAGCTCATAGGAGTGTTTATTCCTAAAGCCCTGTTCTGTGTAATGCACTATGCCAAGAACTAGTGGTACTCCTCAAGTTTAAAATCCAGCAATAGGATTTATTCTTAACACTTTGAGAAAAGTAGGTATTTGGATTCCGTTCACTCAGGCACCTGAGTGAATTCCATATTTAAAATTTCCACACAGGGCGCATATTAAAATAATGCATCAGCCTGATTCTAGAATGGCATTGTGCTAGATTGGTATTCTGTCATATTTTTCACTTGCCGGGATGTTTTTAAGTTTATCCATGTTCCTGTAATATACATTTATATCATCACTTTTAACTACAGCTTAATGTTCTCAGGATCTATCCACCACGTTTTATTAATTAATTCTCTAGTGCAGTGGTGGACCCTTGTGTCTACTCCCCACGACCACAAACACACTGTAATGAACACAGTCTTCTTGGGGACCTGGGTGAGGTTCTATCAAGGCTCTGTTCCAAAGTGGGTCCCCTGTTCATTAAACTTAAACCTTGAATTGTGAAGTAGTTGAATTTTGTGCTTTTAGGTTTTTTAAAACAAAACCTCCCTTATCCAGAGAACATAAAGATTCTCTCACATTTTTTTTCCTGGCTTTGTCCTTCACCATTTTCCTCTTTTATACTGAGGTCTTTAATCCCACTGAAGATTATTTCTGTACATGATGTGAGACCCCATACTGTCTCCACTATTTTATAAAGTCTCTACTATCCTATGCCAAGTTTATATAGATTAATATTTGTATGTTAAATATGTATATTATAGCATTTTAGGAGGGAATGGAGGAGAAGGCAAGGGACCTGATAAACTGTTTCCAAAATATATAAGGAAGAATAAAGGTCCACAAAGGCAATTCTACAAAGGAAACTTAAAAAGGAGAATTCCTACTACCAGATATTAAAACAGAGAACTTTGACAAAGTCAAAGTGAAAAAAAAAAAGTGGTACTTGCAAATAGACTAAAGTAATAAAATAGAGAACAGAAGAATATAGACATATAGATATGTTTATATATGTATCTGTATATCTATATATTTATGTATAGATATATCTCTATATCTGTGTATTTCAGCTCTCTATTTTGTTATCCAAAAAAACCTCTACTGGAATTTTGACTGGAATTTCAGTGAAATTATAAATTTGGGAATCGATTGGTATCTCTAAAATGTAGTTTCACTCATGAAACACAGAGAATCTCTCTACACATCCAGACCTCCTTTTATCCTTCTGGATGCACTCCCGGAACCAGTCTATCAACCAGGGTTCAGTTAAGAAAGGGAAACCTCAGGGGACATTTCAAGTAGAGGGGATTTAATTCAGGGAATTAGAAACCTACACAACATTTGGAAGGGTAGGAAGAAGGAAGATCAGGCAAAAACTTCAGCTGGCTTTCAGGAAATCCAGAGGAGCAAGAATGTAAGGAATGGCAGGAATTTCAGGAATAGCCTGGAAACTGCTACCATTTCCTCTCAGCCACCGGCAGCCCAGAAGCAGTAGCTCACCCAGAAGCTTTGACAACCTCATGCCTGCCAACAGTCCCCACTTCTGTCCATAACTCTTACCAGGGAAGGTTGGCTTTTCCAATTATTTCCCCTTCCAAATGTCCAACAAATTCTTCTCATTGGCAGAATCTGAACCAGAACTACACTGGCAAGAGAGAGGGATAATACCAAGTTGACAAACAACAACCCAGCACAAAAGAAAAACAAAGAGCTTCAGAAACATGACTTGTGACACGTTAACATTTAAAACACACAATAACAAAATTATTTGCAGTATGATTCAAAGGAAGCACATTTTAACTGATTCCATGTTATGGCATAGCATTTCACTTGGAAGTAATACAAAGATAACATTTGCAGAGATTTAAAATACAGTGAATTTTTCACGAGGAGTACTATCTCTGCAAAGATCATATAGGCAACGTGATACAGTGATCCCTTACTCTTCAGCCCTGGCTGTACCTTCATTAAGCTGTGTCTAGTTAGAACTCCACAGTTGGAGGGGCATGAAGAATTTGATAACTACTCAGGCAGCAGTAGTAGCAATAAAAAGGATTCAGTAAGGGGGGTGAACAGGATTTATCCTACACAACACACACACACACACAGACGGTGTTGGCATATGACAGTAATAGTTCTAAAGTGTAAGTAGAATTGTTATCTAGCACAGTGCTCTTCAAACTCTTCTGATAACACATCCTTGTCAATAAAGATGCCTTGATACACACAAATGCGGAAATTAAAAGAATGAAATAGAATTGGAAAGAGAGGTCCTAACATTTTCTTTCAGCATCCCAAAGGATCGTTTTGAGGAGCCCTTGAGGTGCACACTCTCCACTGGAGAAAGCACGGGCTTGTCTGCTCTCCTGTGTTTTCTCTGTATCCTCCATCAAGCTGCTCAAAGCCAGAAACAGCAGAAATGTTGCCCATTACATACAGCACAACAGCCTAAGACCTTCAGTCAGTATCTACAAGTCAAGTTCATGCAAACAACATCATCATAGCTGCCAGGAGAGGGCAGATGTGAGCAGGGTATAAGGAAATCCCTACTCAGAGGTCTACAACATGAAAGAGGGAAGCAGCTAAAGCAAAGTGGGGAGAAGGTTCTAGAAAAAACACCCAAGAGAGTTAAAGATAAGCTACAGATGGAAAGAGAAATGGAGTCTAAGAAACACTGAGCTACAACCAGGCCACAGAAAACAGCTGCCAAAGGCACAGTAAGAAAAATGCTAGGGACTGAGGGGTGTGTGGGTCATCTTAGGGATAAAAAGGAGATAGAGATTGGGAGGGGGGGAGGTGGGTAAGAGTGAGCAAGAGAGCTCTAGTCCAGAAGCCAAAAGGCCCAAAGCCAGAATCAGGGAGAGCTTCAGTGTCAGATCAAATTTCAGGAGCTGGGCAGGAACTGTCAGAGCTCCCAGGGCTCAGAAGTTTATAAGGCAATTATAATGAAAATATACCCAGGAGTAAGACTTTTGAGACAACAAACCATTATTCTCAGTCTTGTGATTTCTGATCTTGAAGATTTTTTCATCCTTCCCAAGGAAGGCATGGAAGGCTCTGGCAGACTTTCTGAAATGTTACAGAGCTCAAAATACAAGTAGTTCTAGTGCATGGCCCAGCAGAGAGCACAATCCCTGTAGGTGTGTTGAACACTGATTTATCCCAGATGAACAGTACTCCACAGGACACCATGTATAAAGTGTGCCCCAGGAACGAGACCCCCTGGTGTTACACAATATGCAGGCTTGGTGCCCTCCTGGGATGAGGTGCTGTTCCAGGCCTCAGGGACATAGCACTGAACAAGAGAGAACACAGCCCAGCCCTCACAAGACTTGTATTCTCGTGGGACAATCACAAGTAAGCAAACAGGTAATAAACTCCAGACAGTGATGGTCCAATGAGGACAACAAAGCAGGAGATACAACAGAATGTGCAGAAGGAGAAGACTGACTCTCTTTCAGAGTAGACAGAGACTTATTTGAATAATGTGAGCAACCCGCCCCCCCCCAACCCCGTGAATCTCTGAAGGAAAAAGTATTCCCGGTAAAGGGATTAATGAGTAGAAAGTTCTTAAGGAAGAACTGTTCTTGGTGTGTCTGAGGACACAGAAGGAAGGCCAATGTGGTTGGAGAGGATTAAGCAAAGGGAAGAGTGTTTAGAAAGTGAGACTGGAAAGACAGGAAGAGCTAGACCTTGAAGCGCCTTGAAGGTCACGGTGAAAAGTCTAGATTTTAGTCTAAGCGTGGGAGGAGGGGCAAGCCAATCTCTGCTTTTCAAAGACCATTCTGGCTACAGTGGCGGGGATCACTGGCTGCAGGAGCCAGAGAGAGGAGGTCGTGGTGTGCTGGAGCCAAAGAGCCCACGGTCAAGTTTTCAGCAGTTTGGGGAACCTCTTGTTAAGCACAACCATTATTTAAAAATCAAATTGTATAAACTCACAATTAAATGATACTGAAAGCAAAGCTCATACATAATGAAAAGTCACTGCTTCCTATTTTATTCCATTTAACCATCATCGAAGACCTTGAGGGTATGTGTATCTTTTTATGTGTAACGGGGAAATACTATAAAACACGGTGCTACTGTGTCTCTCTCTTGCCCCCTCCATGCTCAGTGGGGCTCATGTAGGTAGCTTGAAACCTGCCATGGAGTGAGTGTTTACACTGCAGGATGGCAAAGGCTACACACAGGGGCTTCCCTGCCCCCACACCCAGAGAGGTGGCTCTGAACCATTTACCAGCACACTGATGACCATGACCGCAGCAAAATGACAGGGACCTGAAGAGGGTGGTGGCAGTGGTGGGGTTCCACACGACTCTAAGGTGGAGTCAACAGAACTTGCTGATGTACAGGGTGTGTAAAGTGAAGGGAGGTGTACCTAATAAGCTAAGATTTTGAATGTGAGGTTGGATGCGGGCTTCTGCATGTGAGAACAAGGTAGCAATCAACTCCTGTTGCAATACAGTAATTATAGAGTTTCTTGAGAAATTCCCTTCTCTAGGGCTTTCTGTCAAGGGTTTTAAGATAGGTATCATTTCATTTAAGACAGCAGTCACCACACACTTGATGTGGACAGAAACTCTGGATGTGGTAACTGCAAACTCAGGATTGGTCTCTATCTTCCCAGCATTTAGCACAGTGCCTGGAACATAGTAGGTCAGTGTCCAAGGCGGTCACCCATAGTATACGATGCATCCCTATGTATTTGGGAAGCTACAAGAAAAGCCATAGTGATTTCATCTAGATCTAGATATTATCAGCTTACTTGAAAGCAGTAGGTGAAAAGAACCCAGTCACTTATTTGAGGCACTCTGACTAGTTTTGTGTACCTGCAGGGTTATATTCATTGGTACTAAAGACTGTGCTTTTTGGGAGATTGTATCTTAGCAAGAACACCTTTTGAGGGGGGGGGTTAAATTTAAATTCAAGTTAGTTATCATACAGTATTACTAGTTTCAGGGGTAGAATTTAGTGACTCTTCAGTTGCATATAACACCCAGTGCTCATTACATCAAGTGCCCTCCTTAATGCCCATCAACCAATTACCCCATCCCCTCACCCAGGTCCCCTCCAGCAACCCTCAGTTTATTCCTTGTAGTTGAGAGTCTCATGGTTTGCCTCCCTGTTTTTATTTTTCCTTCCCTTCCTCTATGTTCATCTGTTTTGTTTCTTAAATTCCACATATGAGTGAAATCATATGGTATTTGTCTTTCTCCGACTTATTTCACTTAGCATAATACTCTTTAGTTTCCATCCATGTCATTGTAAATGGCAAGATTTCATTCTCTTTGATGGCTGATTCCATTGCGTGTGTGTGTGTGTGTGTGTGTGTGTGTGTGTGTGTGTGTATCTTCTTTGTGCATTCATCTGTTGATAGACATCTGGGTTCTTTCCATACTTTGGCTACTGTGAATATAGCTGCTATAAATTTTGGGGTACAGGTGCCCCTTTGGATCACTACAGTTGTATCCTTTGGATAAATACCTAGTAGTGCAATTGCTGGGTCGTAGGGTAGTTCTATTTTTAACTTTTTGAGGAACCTCCATACTGTTTTCCACCAAAACACAGTGGCTGCACCAGCTTGCATGCCCATCAACAATGTAAGAGTGTTCCGCCTTTCTCCAAATCCTCACCAACATCTGTTGTTTCCTGAGTTGTTAATTTCAGCCATTCTGACAGGTGTGAGGGGGTATCTCATTGTGATCTTGATTTGTATTTCCCTGATGAGTGATACTGAACATTTTTTCATGTGTCGGCCATTTGAATGTTTTCTTTGCAGAAATGTCTAAGAACATCTTGTTTTTTAAGAAAATTAGACCAAGATTTGTTTGTGAACTAGCATTCCCATTTTAGTGCCTCATTTGGTAAGAATGGGAACAACAGATTTATTAAAGTTCAAGTGTAACTTTAAATGTCTATTAGCTGCCTTCTACAACCATCCTTCCAAAGTTGATGTCTGATCTGCAGTTTTATTCTACTGCACCACTCAATTTATTTACTTTTAGGCACTTATCACATTTTTAATCAGCTTCATTATTTACTGGCTTACTTATTAACTGCTTGCTTCCCTCATTTGATTTTCAACTATATAAGGACAGAGACCTTGTCTATATTAGGCATTGCTATAGTTATAGCAGTGATTAGCACATAGTAGAATCCCAATAAATATTTGGTGAATCAAAGGATTAATTAGTTAAGTAATGAGCATAGAAAGGCACAAGAGTCCTGAAATGTATAAAAGGCATTTTACAATTTAGCGATTAGCGAAACTTTGCACTGTATCAAATTAACAAACAGCTACTCTACTGAGGTCTAGTGAACAGAGCTTTGTGAACGAAACACATAAACCACTCCTATTTGACATGTTGAAGAACATCTTCTGGTTTGAGAGGTAGGGGACAGTGCCTCTGTAAAATTTTGGAAAGTGTTTTTGTTGCAAACAGAATCCACTTGAGTTAGTTTCACAAAGAGGTAATTTATTAACAGATATTAGGTAGCTTATAGAATCTCTAGTAGAGCTACAGAATCAGGCTTGGAATCTAAGGACAGCTCCCTAAAACTTACTGTTCCCCGTGGCCAACATAAAGCAAGCAGAGTGCACCCCTAGAGCAGAACACAAGCATAGCTACTACCTCCAAAGCATGATTCTAGATGGTGACTGATTATTTACACCATTCTCTTCTACAACCCAGTCTTGTTTGGGTATACCTGATGTCAGAATCTAGGCCCACATGTAGATCCCAGGTAGAGGCAGAAATTCTTCTTTGGAGAGGTTGGACTCATCATGTGGAAATTACCAAAATAGGGCAGGCAAATGAGTGGGGTAGATGAAAACATGACACATGTCCAGTACGTCCACTATGTCCACTCTTTCTTCCATACTCAAACTTACAGATTATAACTAAACTACCACCACTAACAACAAAATGGCCAACTTAGCATACTCCAACTCTCCATTGTACAAACAAAAGCACATCATCCTCTCCTCAAAAGCAGAGGAAAGAAAGTCTTACCAATCATTGCATCAGCATGAAGTCCAGGATCTCCGGGAGACAGACCTTCCTCTAATTGTGTCATGATTCTATCTGTATATTCTGAATCCAGAAAGCTAAACTATGGGGGTATAGCTCAGGGGTAGAGCATTTGACTGCAGAAAGCTAAACTATCAATTTAACCAATATATTCCATGTAACAACAACAAAAAAGAATAGGAGAGGGAGAAAACGGACAATTTTTTAAAATATATATTTATATGATAGAGTAAGAAAGTATGGGTAGGCATCATATTCCCCATTTCTGTATCTGTGCACACGTCCATGGTTATCTTTATGCTTTCTACCCCTCACTATTCCTTCCAAGTTCTTTGTCCTCAGTAAGCATCTCAGGTGATTGGGGTTCCTCTCTCACTAGGTTGAATCACACCATCTTCCCTAAAAGATTGAACCCTGGATAGTCCTGCCTGTTAGATTGCTATTGTCTTCTCATAACTTTCATTACAAGATATACTGTACCAAAGAGTACCACAGGAAATTCAACATAATACTCCCTGCCCCCACAGTGTATACTATTTTTCCTTAGTAAGCAAGAGCAATTACCCTAGCCAATTCCTGTTTATTTTTTGCCTGCTTAACCAATGGCATCTGCCTGCTTATCCAAAACATCTGGGCAGCTGTCTCAGCTCCAAGTGGAGCCGTTTTTGGATGTCCTAGTGGAAGCATTCCTTCCTTGGATATTCAGGCGTCTAAACCAACATAGGCCAGTGTCATGGGGCTCGGAAGTAAATATTCCATGAGTTGATCATTAGGAATAATAATGAAATGTGCCATTTTCACCTCCAACCTTGGGTGCCCAACACACACTTTGGCCAGGAGAGGAATTGTTTTGAGTATTGTATAGGGGTAGAAGAGGCCCTTGTCAAATTTGTTTTTGCAAAGTCTTACCAACAGCTTATTGTTTGTAAAGCCACTGTAAATACTCCAACATCATTAATTATCAAAGCTAAATACTTTCCCTCATGCATTTGTGTCGCCTTTGGGATTTTTCAATAAACAATCTTCTAGGCTTCCAAGTCATGTTTCAATGAAATCCTAATTATGAAATCAACAGAGGATGAATCCATGGAAATCAGAGTTCTATAATTCTTACAGAAATCAGGTATCTAAGCAAAGAAATGGCAATGGACATTAGAACTTTTATTTCTACCATTTCAGAATAATGCCCTGTATTAGTCAGTTTATCTTAGAATGATAACATATAGCCTCCAAATCTCAAAGGTTTACAACAAAAAAATAATTATTTTTTGGTCACATTATAAATTAGCTTTAGTCTGGCTGTGACTCTGTTTCACACCTTCAATCAAGCACCGAGTAAGAACAACAGACCTTACATATTTTGGGACATGCAGCTCAGGTGGCAGAGAGAAAAAAATAAATGAGAAATGGCAGAACCTCACAAAGGATCCTAATATTTTGCTGGGGAAAAAAAAAAAACACAAAAAAACAAAAACAAAAAACCTCCATGTGTCAGTTTCACTTAACATTGGCCAAAGCAAATCAAATGGCCTGGTGTGGGGTGGGAACATCTTGAAGTCATTGCGGGTGGGGAAGTATATACCTCACAAATAGCTGGGAACAGTACCATCTGTCACATGCCCTAACACTAGTGTCTACTCCATTCAAGGCAGAGTAATGCAGTTTAAACTACAATGTCTTTTTAAAAGATGTTTTATACTTTTAATTTGATTGGATTAAATAGATTTGAAAGATCAAATATTTTCTTGGGACTGTTTAATTTCTTCATATTTTTCTTCCATAAAAAGCAGTAATCAGTAAGCTCTTTTGTCCTTTTTTTTTTTAACTGGTATTAGAATTTCAGTACCAGAGTGCTCTCCAAAGTCAAGATGTTGACTTTTCAGTCTCCATTAATACATCATAAAGAACCCTAAGATTTAGACCAGAGTATTATTACATTAGTGTTCAGAGAGGTTAAGTAAATTTCCTGAGGTCACAGTCACATTAAACAGTATATCTTGTGTTCAAATCAAAGATTCATAAATTTAACACGTAATTCTTCCCATTTCAGAGTGATAAAGAAATTCTTATTTCCTTGTTACTGTGTGAGTTGAGAATTTCTATGATTTCTTTGTACCTTGGATGATTTTAAACCTCCTTGGGGACTTTACTTAAGGAAAAATCTATGTCCTTAATTATGTCACCATGGATGTTGCCTTGGTTTATTCTGCTTCATGGTTATGATTACATGTTTGACCACAAGCTTGGAAGAGAAAGACTTAATATTAATTCTTGAACCAGCTGCTACTAGAAATACCAAAATATATTATATTGTTTCCATCAGAAAATCTGATATATTTCATTGATTTACTGATCTTAGTTGATCAAGGAATAACGTTCCATAACAGATCTATATGTATTGAATGTGTGTGAATGGGATGATCAGCAAGGAAAATGCTCAAAGAAATCAAATTGTTCTCCAGCTATCAACATGATTATCTTCCTATAAAGGATACATGTTATAAGGGAATTTTTTTCTTCTAAATTTCAGCAGGCAGTTGATAATTTACTTTAACCATATTACATAAAGCACATTGGGGAATTATTGCATGAAGGCATTGACTAGAAGCTGCATCTGGAATTGATTTTTCTGTTTTAAAATATTCTAAAGGGATATCTTTTAAAGGCTTTACTACTCAAAATAATCCACCAGAGGAATTTTTTTTTTCTGCATGAGGAATAGCGAAGAATCCTAGTTTAACATACATATTGAATTTCTAAAATTATTTTCGTGGAAAAACATCAGCAGTAGATGCCTTGTCAATAGGACTTAAGGTAGCCTATGCAACCCCAGGTTTGTTTTGTTTTGTTTTTAAGGGAACTTGAGGGGGTTGGGGAACTTGAAAATATTATTGTAAATGCCATCTGCAAAATACATATATAGGAGTGACCTGGAAAGGTAGAGAGGTAAGAAAAGTAAAAAAAAAAGACTTGCCTGCCAACTATTAAAACACACTATAAAGTTACAGAAATTAAAAACCAGAATTGAGCCCAATAGGGAAACAGATCAATGGATCAGAATGGAGTACCAAAATAGTCCCATGGATATATGAGAATTTAGTGTATGACAAAGATGCATTTCAAATCTGTTGAGAAAATGTGGTCCATTTAATAAATGATATTGTAACAACTGACTAGTGTTCTAGGAGAAAACATCTGGATTTCTGAATCACTCTTGGACCAAATAAATTCCATATGGAACAAGGATTTAAATATTAAAATACAGAATTAAAAATAAAAAGTACTAATGATGAGTTATATTTTTATAAGGCAGTATCCTTTTTCTTTTCTGTGTTTGACATATCAGGACAAGGACTATCTTTATATCAATCCCCATTTTATCCCTAATACCTAGCACAGTATCAGGCATACCCAAAGAATAGTTATTAAATAAATGAAATTTATTGTTTACCATTTAGGATTATTAGACACTACCATTTCATACACTGGGATTGCATATCCATTAGTCCTGTTTGACACAGTTATGGCTAGGAAGGAATCTAAGGGCGGACTCTCATCACTTGTGGGTAAAAGATCAATGAAAAAAGATTAAACATACTGAGGTAGATTTTTGGGGCAAATAAGACTTGGGAAGGTTTCTTACCACTCAGCCAGTTACTCTGCAAGCTTCAGTAAGAGTCAATTCTTCTGGATTACTGAAGTGTTGACACACTGAGAATTTGCCTTTTCTGTCCCCATCAGATTAATAGACAACTTATAAAACAAACCAGAATAGATGCTGATTTATCTACATTGGAGCATCATTCTCTTGTTTTAACCACAAACATCGGTCTTTGCAAAGTAGTATGATCTAAAGTTCCCACCACTCTTCATGTCCAGGAAGATCTATTATGTATGTCTTAGAAGACCTATGATAAGATTGTCCAATATGGCATTCTCTTGTTGATGATCAACCATAATGGAGTTCACTCAATATGGTACAGCAGAACATATTGATATTACTGTTGTTATTATTGACTAAACTTCCTAAAATCTCATCATAATGAGCAAATGGAGAAAGCAACAGTTCCTTTCACACCATGACTGCTAAAACAGAGTCATCTGGTATTTTAACACTGTTAGTTGTAGAAGGGAGAGCATAGGCATTACCAAAGCGTACCCAGTTCCAAACCTTGATTTAGACACACACCAGGGCCACTGCGGGGTTTTTTCCTACTTAAGAGAGTTGGTTGAAGGCTTGTCCCTCCCTGGCTAGTGCACTACTGACCCAGGACACCAAGAATCACAGACACTGTAAGACCACCTCCCACTCTGGTCCCTACCCATTTGTGCAGAGCCATTGTCCCTTGACACCAGGCTTAGGGAAGGGAGAGCAATGTTAAGAGTTGTGAACATAAAAATGATAAACTCTCTCTAGTCCTTTGGGAAAAAGCCAGATAATCTAAAGAAGGAGTCATACAGGAAGACAAGTTAATACAATTACCCAGAGTGAAGCGGTAAACTAGAGAACTGGTAGAAAAGAGAGGAAAGAACATAAGCACAAGCTGAGTGGTCAAGTGGTCCAAGGCCTAGATCCTTTCATTATAGCTGGAATTAAGTGGACAAAGACATAAACCTAAGAAAAAAAAATAGAGTAATGTGGTCATGGTGACTGGGAAAAAGTAATTCAGTCAGTTTCTGCCATGAATAATGAGAAAAAAATCTCCAGAATGGACATTATGGGCTAGGAAAGAGAGGTAAAAGGTAAAGAATATTGAGAACCCAGTATAAAAGAGAGTAAAGAGAAGAGTACGTGCCATGTGAAGTAAGTTAGAGCAAGGCACTATTATGATTTCACTTATAGGTGAAATCTAAAAGAAACCCAAAAACTCAAAAAACACCAAATGCATATAAAAAGAGATTGGACTTGTGGTTACCAGAGGCAGGGGGGTGTGGGAAGTGGGTGAAGGGGGTAAAAAGATACAGCCTTCCAGTTATAAGACAAATCCGTACTAGGGATGCAACGTACAACATGATGACTCCAGTTAACACCACTGTATGGTATATTTGAAAATTGTGAAGAGAGTAGATCTTAAGAGAAAATCACAATAAACATTTTTTCTTTTTATTTTTTTGAATCTATATGAGATAATGGATATTAACCAAAATTATTGTGGTTATCATTTCATAATACATGTACATCAAATCATTATGCTGTACACCTTAAATTTATACTGTGCCGTGTATCAATTATATCTCAATAAAACTGAGGAAAAGGCAAGATAGAAGAGGAAAATTAGGTAAGAAGATATTTTGAAGAAAGATATCATTTATTTTTTCTTAAGATCTTTCCTCTGCATAAGGTCTTAGTGGGGAATTGCCAAAGAATACTTGCCTCACAAGGTGCCCAGCAGAGTGTTCCAGGCACAGAACCACTTATAAAGGACATTTCCCATCCCTCATGGTTGATCCCTTCATAAAGGACATTTCCCATCCCTCATGGCTGATCCCTTCACTATGAGCCCCCCAGACTCAGACACCTCACCCTGAGTTGCAGTGAAGGCCACATTTTTTTGAAGGCCTATGTCTTGAGATATGGCTGAATGTTGGGCAGTTATTGATAGACTTCAAAGCCAGCCATGCCCTTCTTCATTCATTCTGTCATTCAGTATGCACTGAGTACCCTTGCTTTCAAGAGGCAAGGCACAGAACTGGGGGAATGTCTACCCTCAAGAAGCCTGTCCGCTAGTACTCAACTGCCTTCCCACCTGGAGGGAGGAGAATACAGACTCACCCTTCTGAGCAGATGGTTCCCCAGCTCCTCTTCTTTACCCTTCCCACTCTAGAACCTTTCCCATCCAGCGTCCCTCCTCTCCCATCCAAATTTGCTCTGAGAAAATAATTTGATATCATAGGGGAGTGTTTTGGGAGCAGTAGAGATTTTCTGTGCCCTCGAGTCATTCCATATAACCTCTTCCCCTCTTACCTCTAGGTCAGTCTCACTCTTACTTCTTACATCTGCTGCTTTTGAGGGAATCTACCTTTTAGTCAGTGGTACCACCGACAAGGATTCTGACATCCTCAATATCAGTCAAAATCATATCTTCAGTGGAAAGGAACACTTGGCTTACCTTACTGGGTCTCCAAGTTCAACAACATTACCTAAGAGCATTAGCTACTCATTCACTACCATAATAACCAAATCATCTGCTTCTCAGACAGCAGGCCTCTGAAGGAACAAGCAAAGGGTGGAGTGTTTTATAAGAGACACAGACTATGACAGAGTGGATGGGATGGGGTAAGGCACTTTAGAGATGAGTCTTTAGTAGCCAGAGTGCTGGGTGCTAGGAATAGATGCTTGAAGGCACACTGAAAGAGAGTGAGACAGAGAGAGAAAATTAAAACAAAACAAAACAAAACCAAGAAAACCTTAGAACCAAGATAAACTTTGCCTACCTCTGAACCTCTGTGAGGTCCTGCTCAGTATATAGTTTGGAAAAATACAGTCAAACGAGATCCCTTAAGCCCACCTCTGCAAAGATCACTGTCTGTCCCCTTCCTTTGAGTCACTTAAATTGGTATAGGGCCAAACCAAATTTGGAGATAGTTAGAAAATAAAAATTATTGAGCTCCATGTCCATGATTGCCATCTTGTCCTAAGAGTTATGATGGTTCATAATTTTATTAAGCCTTTCTAGTAATTAGAAAAGAAGTATCAGGAATAGCATCCCCAACACATACACATTCCCAACAATACATTTGAAATTCAGAAATGGATGAAAGTAACTAATATATGTGATGGGCCTTAAATCCCTTTACCTAGAGCAGAAAAAGTCCTGGCAAGAATGACTGTTAGGGCCAGCGCTCATTCCTCACAGAAACTCAGATGGGCATAGGTATCAAGCTTTTTAGAAGTGATTATACCAGAAAGAAATGTGGGGATGGGAGAAGGGAAACCATGCTCTAAGACCAGCAATAGCCAATAAAAATGCAAGCCACATAATGAACATTTAAATTTTTTTAGTAACCACATTTTAAAAATAAAAAAACAAGGAGAAATTAAGTTTAATGGTGTATTCTATTAAAACCTTGAACAAGATTTAGAGAACTTCCAGGTTGGTGAACACATCAAAGTGCTAGGGTGAAATGCCCAGATATGACAAGGATGCCCTGTGCCCTATGCATCTCTTCTAGTTAAGTTTCATCCTTTATAATAAACCAGGAATAATAAGTAAAGTGAGTTCTGTGAGCCAGTTTAGCAAATTATGGAACCCAAGATGGGGTTCATGGGAACTTCCAATGTATAGCCAAATCAAACAGAAGTATGGGTACCCTGGGTGCCCAATATTTGCAACTGGTGTCTGATATGGAGAGGCAGGTAGCTAGTGTCAAAACTGAATTGAGTCAATGGATGTCTAGCTGGTGTCCAGAGAGTTGGAGAATTGGTTGATTTTGCGGGGAGGGGAACATAAATATTTGGTGTCAGAAGTGTTCTGTTGTTAGAAACAGATCTTAGGCTCATGACAAACCCAAATTAAGGGACATTCTACAAAATAACTGGCCAGTACTTTTTGAAAGTGTCAAGGTCCTAAGACACAGAGAAAGGTTGAGGGATTCTCTCAGGTTGGAGGACATGAAAGTGGAATATAGGAGATATGAAAACTAAATGCTCTTGGGATACTAGTTGGATCCTTGGAACAATCAAAAGGACATTAGTGGAAAGAACTGGTGACATTCAAACAAAGCACTTGGATTGGTTAAGAGTCTTATGCCCATGTTAACTTTTCATTTTTATATTTGTACGATAGTTATGTACGATGAATATTAGGGGAAGCTAGGTGAAGGATATATAGGAACTCTATTTTCTTTTATAACATTTCTGAAAGTCTAAAATTATTTCAAAATAACAAGTTAAAACATTTTTTCCTCAAACACTTCCAGATCATAGCAGTGACACATTGTGAGTACCATGTGGGTTTTATTTTTTAAAAAGATTTTATTTATTCATTTGCGAGAGAGAGACAAACAGATAAAGGGAGAGCATGAGCGGGGGGGAGAGGCAGAGGGAGAAGGAGACTCCCTGCTGACCTGCGAGCCTGACGTGGGGCTCGATCCCAGGACCCTGCGATCACAACCTGAGCTGAAGGCAGACGCTTAACTGACTGAGCCACCCATGCACCCCCCATGTGGGTTTTAAGCCAGACAAATCTGGCTTTGAATTCAGACTCTGCCACTTTCTGGCTCCATGAGTCTAGCAAGTCACTTATCCTTTCTGAGCCTCAGTTCCCTCATCTATCAAATGGTGAAAATAATCTCCATTTTGTAGCACTGCTGTGAGAATTAGGGATAGTGTGTATTTACTATGAGGCACAGTTGCCAGCACAGAATTTTTGGTGCTCAGGAAACATTAAATTGTCAGTTCTTAATAAATAAATATCTCTTATTTATTTATGGCTCCCTGATGCTTTTCAAATCAACTTTCTATTTCTAAATATGTTTCCAGCCCCTTCACAGCAGTCCCAAACTGCCTCAGCAGCATCATCCCAAGGCACCCATCCCAAGGCCCAGCTATCCTAGCGAACGGCTCATACCTCCACATACCCTGTGTTCACTCCTTCATATGCTCATGCCATTCCCCCTAGATGCATTCTTTGCCCCCAAAAGGGCCGAAGGTACAACATATGCAATGTGGTCAGCCAATGACCTGGGTTTGAGTCTAGCTTTATCAAAGACTCAGGGACCTTCAACAAATCCTTCCCTTTCTGTGTCTCCATGTCAAAATTGAAGCCTCCATAAAGTAGGATAGCAATAATAATACCTTAAAGCACACGGGGGAAATCAATGGAGCTTGAAAGAGTACCTTGCAAAATGCAACCTGAACCTAAACACCTAGAGGTTCTCAACCTTGGCTGTCTATGAAAATAACCCAAGGAGTTGTTTTTCTTTTGATACCAATATCTTGGTGTCCTCCTGAGAGTCTTTTTTTGTTTTGTTTTAAGTTGCCCAGAGGGTTCTAAAGTGAAGTCAAACCAGGGTGAACTACTGATCTTAATTTAATGTTTCTCAAATTGTATTCCTTGGACCAGCACCGTCAGTATCACTTGGGAAATTGTTAGACACACAAATTTTCAAGCCCCACCCCAGACACACTGAATCAGAATCTCTGTGGGTAGAGCCCAGTAGTCCCTGTTTTGGCATGTCCTCCAGATAGTTCTGAGGTACTGCTAAAGGTTGAGAATGTGTGCCTTAAACAATTTTTCATCTCCAACTGACAAAATATGATTCATACTTCATGGCGCACCCCACAGGTCACTTCCTCTACAAGGCCTTCCTCCTCTTCCAGTCAGAATCTTCTGCTCAGCCTCTAGGAGGCTTACTGTGGTACTATTTCTCTTAAAATGCTCATCACAGTGTGACTTCTTGTTGAATCTTTACATCACTGTCTTTCCTAAGCTCTTGGGAGCTATTTAGGGGCAGAGTCCATATTTGTATCCTATTCCACAAAGAGCAGGTCACAACCCACTATGGGTGAAAGCTGCTTAACAAATGTTGAATTGAAGAGATCTCTTTAAATCTCATTGAGGAAAGGCTTAATGAGTTGTGTGAGGATTAGCTGATATAGAGAAAAAGAAAAAGAAAGCTAAGTATGTAAAAGGGAAAAAATTTAATGTCTAAAATACCCTTCTTCATATAATAGCTGCTATGTAGCACTTGCTTTATCCCAAGGCCTAATCTAAGCGTTTTAAATGGCAACTGAAGCATAAATCTCATTTAAGTCTCACGAAAGCCATATGTGATACCTATTATTATTGTCATTATCATTATTACTGACATGGCAACTGGAGCACAAAGAAGTAAAGTAATTGGCCCAAGGTCACACAGCTTATAAACAGCAGTTGAATTTGAACTCAGGTAATCTGTCTTCCCACCTGGGCTTCTAAAATAGCCAACACTACTACCATTGTATGGCAATATATTGTTGATTCAAATTATTATCAATAGTCTTGTCTTCTGTTTTACTTATAGAAACTATGGATAATGCTCAACTATCAACCTTTCCCTACCCAATTCTCCCTAAGATAATGATTATATTAATGGCAGACATTTATATAATGCTTTCTATGTGCTGGCTCTGTTCTAAGTGCTTTATAAATTTAATTCTTTAATGATCCAATGAGGTAGGTACAGTCATCATCCCCCATCTCACGTATAAGATAAAGGAGGCACAGAGAAGTCAAGAAACCTGCTCCAGCCATTCTGATCGTGAATGGTGAAACTGGATCTGAACCCAGGCATCCAGGCTTCAGGGTCTATCTCTTTACTACTCTGTGAAGGAGCCTTTCTTTGGAAGGGAGTTTGGAAACCATGGTCATGGAGCTAAGTTATATTGCTGTTTTGTTATATGAATACATCCTTGTAGGGTTGGTGTGAGAAATATATTGTCAATAAATAAAAAGCACTCGAACAGACCCTAACACATAGTAAGGATTGGGTGGATAGTTATTATTGTTTTGAAATTTTTAGATAGCCCATCTGGCTTATCAGATCACAAGTTTGGACTCAAAAGCCCCATTTGAAAATCAGGATATCATGACCTTTTTCCTGTGGAATCCTAAGCAACCATGGCTGGCTCTACTTGGAGGAGGGAGGCAAATCCACTTTTGGCTTTCTTCCCAAATTTCTTGTTGGGAGTAATATGGAGTCATATGTTTAGTAGAGAAACTTAAGCTGAGACTTATATAATGCCAAAGTATGGTCATGGGAAGTACAGTGTGTACCTCTGGCACAATGTAAAAAGCAATTTGAACAAGTGACATATATCAAGGTATACCAAAAAAAAATAAAATTAAAATAAATAAATAAATAAATATCAAGGTATACCAATCCATGTGTGCTCAATGGTCTTTTAAGTGAAATATCCCATTCAATCCATGGCTGTAACACTCTGTCCCACTGCTGATTAAGGCCAAGAAGTCAAGGCCATCTGAACATCGCCAATGCCAGACTGGGAAGTTCTCTACAGAGCATGCATCTACCTTCAGACTCCAAGCTTTAGGGAGGCTGGCCTGTCCAATTTTATTCATATGGAATATGACTACCAAACCTCAGCATCCAATCACTTCTTAAATTTGTCAACTCTGTAATGGATCTGCTGACCTAATAAACAACCCTCCCTGTCCTGCAATCACCATGCCTCTCAAGCAACAATGTTTGATGTTCACTAGCCAAAGAGAAAGAGTCCCAACTTCTGTTATTCCATTGGTGCCAACTGAAATTTCTAGCTCCTCGGGTTGGTCCTTAGTCTTCTCTAGACTTAGAAAACCCTCTCAGCTATTTCTCTCATGTCCACCTCTCCATGCCCATCTATTCTGCTTCCCAATCTGCACACCTTCCTATATAATATTTCACTCAAGGGAATGGGGCCTTCTAAATGGAAGGATGAAGTTTCCTTTCTTCAATCTATTGAAAAGACTCCTAGAAAACAGGTGGCAGGTTATAGACACTCTATGAAAATTTCATCCCCAGCTCTTTAGATAAGAATTTATAACAATGAGTCTCAACCCTGGAAGTAAGTTAGAATTATCTGGGGGAGATTTTTAAAAACATGTTCCAGGGTTTCAGTTCAAGATGGCAACATAGCAGGCTCTTCCTCCCATAGACACACACATGGAACAAGTCCCTTTGAAAGAAAGTCAGAAACTAGCTGAGCAACTCATCTACATCAGGTAAACAAGGAAAAAACCCCACACTAAAATGGGTAGGAGAGGTGGAGATACAATCTTGCCATAAACCCAACCCCCAGCAAAGTGACATATATTCTGGAAAGAAATCACAACTCCCAGCTTCTCCCTGAGAAGTGAAGGGTTTGGACCCACCCAACATCTAGCACCCCAACTTTTAGGACTTCCACCTAAGGAATGGGTCCCAAAACACCCAGCCCTGAAGCCAATGGGGTTCCCATCCTTGAGATCCACAAGCCTATAGGAAACAAAAGGGCTCCTAAGGACTCACAGTGGTTATCCCCCCAGGGCTCAGCACAGAGAAATCAGATGGAAATGCCCATCTCCCAGTCTTTTCCAGAAACACAAAACAAAATAACTTTTTTGTTTATCTTAAAAGTACAGACTGAGGGTCAGGCTCCTAATTTAACACAAATCTAAGACAGACTACAATCCTCTCCAGAGCCTAGTGAGACTGTTGGGTACTATCTTTATGTTCTCCATCTACCCAGCTTTTGCACACATCTGGTGCACTGGATTTTGCAGTTGTTGCCCAGGGGATGCACCCCCTTGATCACCTGGCTTTGTTGGCCAGTGGGCTTATGTTCACAGGTTCAAAGGAGAGTAGCAAACAGTACTTAACTGGCTAACCCCTCAAGGCTCAGCACAGAGGCAGCAGTCACAAATGGCCAATTCCCAGTTTTTCCATGTAACAAGCCTATTTGCGTATCTTAAAAGCTGCACCCTGAAGGTCAGGGTTCAAATTTCACATACATCTAGGAGCCACTTGCTGGCAGGTACCATCTTTGGGCTCTCTCTTTACCTTGTACCAGATTGTTGTTATCTCCCCAAAAGAAGCTTTTACACATGTCTGATGTCCCAGCTTCTACAGCTGCCACCCACCAGACAACACCTCTAAGTTCTCCTGGCTCTGGTAGCCAGGAGAACTTACATTCACCAGTACCATAGGATTATAACAAGGAACCAGTTCTTTGTTGGCTATTCCCCAAGGGCTGAGCACAGAGGGAACAGAGAAATACCCATCTCCCAGTATTTCCCTCAAAGAGGTCTAGTTGCATCCTTAAAAAGATGCTGCCTCAGGGCCTGGCTTCCAGACAGCCTGCATCTGGGTGCTGACTGAGATCCTCCCATTTGGGACACTGTCAGATCTTGACATAGATCAACTCCTGGGAGGCATTAAGAATAAAGAGAGTTGCTTAGAAAATCACAAAGGTTTGAGAGACAGTCACAAAGGTCTGAGAACTAGGGACAGGCTGAATGGTAAGGTTCATTTTCTATGGAAGACCACTTCCTTCAAACTGGGGGAGGTGGCTATTTTATCTAATTCACAGAAAACAACACAGGGAGTCAAGTAAAATGAAGGATCAGAGAAATATGTTCCAAACAAAAGAACAAGATAAAAATTCAGAAATAGACCTTAAGGAGATGAATATAAGTGAATTGCCTGATAAAAGAGCTCAAATAATGGTCATGAAGATGTTCACTGAGGTCAAGGGAACAGTGTGTGGGTAAAGTGATAATTTCAACTAAGAGACAGAAAAATAAAAGAAAGTACAAACAAAAGCTGAAGAATAACTAAGTTTAAAAATTCAACAGAGGGGCACCTGGGTGGCTCAGTCAGTTGAGTGTCCAACTCTCAGTTTCAGCTCAGGTCATGATCTCATGGGTCATGGAATCAAGCCTTGTGTTGGGTTCCCTGCTCAGCAGGGAGTGTGCTTCAAGAGTCTCTCCTCCTTCCCCTGCTCATGCTCTCTCTCTAAAATAAATGAATAAATCTTTTTAAAAGATTTTTTTAATTTTTAAAAATCTTTTAAAAATCTATTCTGATGTGAATCCCTCGATTGAACTTTAAAAAAATAGATAATAGTTAAGCAGAGAAAGAATCAGTTGATCTTAAGCAGAGAAAGAATCAGTTAAAGACAGGGCAATGGAATTCATTCAGACAAAGTAGAAAAAAGAAAAAAGGAATGAAGATGGCTTAAGAGACCTATGGGATATACCATCAAGTTGACCAATATTTGCATTTTAAGGGTCTGAGAAGGAGAAGAGAGAAAGAAAGGGGCAGAAAGCTTATTCAAAGAAATAATGGCTGAGGGGCACCTGGGTGGCCCAGCTGGTTAAGTGTCTGCCTTCAGCTCAGGTCATGATCCCAGGGTCCTGGGATCAAGCCCTACATCGGGCTCCCTGCTGAGCAGGGAGCCTGCTGCTCTCTCCCTCAAATAAATAAAATCTAGAAAGAAGGAAGGAAGAAAAGAAAAGAGAAGAGAAGAGAAGGGAAGGGAAGGGAAGGGAAGGGAGGAAGGGAGGAAGGAAGGAAGGCAGGCAGGCAGGCAGTCAGGCAGGCAGGCAGGCTGAAAACTTCCCTAACCTGAAAAAAGAAACAGGCATCCAGATCCAGGAAGCCCAGAGAGTTTTAAATAAGATGAATCTAAAGAGACACATGTGAAAACACATTATAATTAAAAAGTCAAAAGTTAGGAAAAGAATCTTAAAAATAGAAAAAAAAAAAAAAAACACCTTGTTACATACAAGGAAACCCCCATAAGACTATCAGCAGATTTTTCAGCAAAAACTTTGCAGTCCAGAAGAGATAGCATAATATATTCAAAGTTGCCCTTCACAACTGAAAAAGAGATAAAGAATTTTCTAGGAGGCAAAAGCTGAAGGAATTCATCACCACAAGACTTGGCTTATAAGTAATGTTAAAGGAATGTCTTCAAGCTCAAATGAAAGGATGATAAGTAGTAACAGGAAAACACATGAAAGTTTGTCTCATCAGTAAAGGTAAATATATAGTTAAATTCAGAATACTCTAATGTTGTAATGGTGATGGTTAAATCACATATAAAGCTGGTATGACAGTTACAAGACAAAAGTGTTAAAAATAACTATGTAATTTGCTAAGGGAAACACAATTAAAAGATGTAAATTGTGTAAATTGTGACATAAAAAAGATAACATGTCAGGAATGAAGTAAAAATGTAGAGTTTCTGTATAAGTTCAAACTTGTTACTACTAAAAGTAGACAATTATAATTGTTTTATATAAGCCTCATGGTAACCACAAAGCAGAAAACTACAGTAAATTCACAAAAAAGAAAGAGAAAGGAATAGAAGCATACTACTATAGGAAGTCATCAAATCACAAAGGAAGAGAGTGAGAGAAGAACAAAGGAATTATAACACAGCCAGAAACCAATTAATAAAATGGCAATAGTAAGTTCATACCCATTAATAATTATTTTAAATCTAAGTGGAATAAATTCTCCAATTAAAAGGCACTGAATGGCTGAATAGATAAAGAAAAAAACCCAACTATCTGCTGCCCACAAAAGACTCACTTGAGCCTTAAAGATATAAACAGGCTTAAAGTGAAGGATGAAAAAAGATATTCATGCAAATGGAAACCAAAAGAGATCAAGGTTATCTATACTTGGACAAAATAGAATTTAATACAAAGACTGCAATAAGACAAAGAAGGTAATTATATAATGATAAATGGGTCAATTCAACAAGAGGACATAACATCTGTAAGTATATATGCATCCAACATGGGAGCACCAAAATATATAAAGCAAATATTAACAGACCTAAAGGGAGAAATGAACACTGATACAAGTATAGTGGGGGACTTTAATAACCCCTTTCAACAATGGATAGATCATCCAGAAAGAAAATCAAGAAAGAAACACTGGACTTAATACATTAGACCAGATAGATGTAACAGACATTTATAGAACATTCCATTCAAAAGCAGAATACATATTCTTCCCAAGTAGAACATTGAAACATTCTCCAGGATAGCTCATATATTAGGTCACAAAACAAGTTTCAATGAATTCAAGAAAACTGAAATCATATCAAACACCTTTTCTTATCACAATGGTATGAAACTAGAGTCAATTACAAGAAAACTAGAAAAGCAAAAATGTAGAGACTAAAAAAAACTGTTACTAAACAACCAATAGGTCAAAGAAATCAAAGGAGAAGTAAAAACTATTTACAAATGAAAACAACAACAACAAAAAGACACACTAAAATCTATGAATGCAGCTAAAGCAGTTCTAAAAGGGAAATTTGTAGCAATACAGACTTACCCCAAGAAACAAGAAAAATCTTAAAACATCTAACTTTACACCTAAAGAAATAAGAAAAAGAAAACAAAGTCCAAAGTTAGTAAAAGGAAGGGAATAATAAAGATCAGAGTGGCAATAAATAAAGGCCAAAAAGACAACAGAAAAGATCAATGAAACTAAGAGCTGATTCTTTGAAAAGAAACAAAATTGACAAAACTTCAGCTAGACTAACAAAAACAAACACAAAAACAAAAAAAACAAGAGGACTCAAAATCAGAAATGAAAGAGTAGTTACAACTAATACCACAGAAATACTAAGGATCTTAGGAGATTACTACAACAATTATATGACACACGTTAGATAACTTGGAAGAAATGGGTAAATTCCTAGGAAAACATAATCTGGAAGAAATAGAAAATCTGAATAGATCAATGCCTAGTAAGGAGACTGAATTAGTAATCAAAAACCTTCCAACAAACAAAAGTCCAGAACCAGATGGCTTCACTGGTGACTTCTAACAACCACTTAAAGAATTAATAACAATCCTTCTCAAACTCTTCCAAAAACAGAATAGGAGGGAACACTTCCAAATTCATTTTACAAGGCATCAAACCAGACAAGGGCACCCTTAAAAAAATAAAGAGAATTACAGGCCAATAACCCTGATGAACACAGATGGAAAAATCTTCAACAAAATTTTGCCAAATTGAATTGTACAATACACTGAAAGGATCATATACCATTATCAGGTGAGATTTATTCCAGGGATACAAAGATGGTTCAGCATATGCAAATCAATCAATATAATACACCACATAACAAAATGAAGGATAAAAACTATAGGATCCTCTCAACAGATGCAGAAAAAGCATTTGACAAAATCAACATCTATTCATGATAAAAACTCTCAACAGTTAGAGGAACGTAATAAAGGACATATATGACAAGTCTACAGCTAACATCATTCTCAACACTGAAAAGCTAAAAGCTTTTCCTCTATGATCAGGAACAAGAAAAGGATGCCTACTCTCCTTCACTTTTTTTCAAAATAGTAGGGAAGTTCTAGCCAGAAAAATTAGGCAAAAATAAGTAAATAAGTAAATAAATAAGTAAATGAATGAATAAAATAAAAGGCATCCACGTGGAAAGGAGGAAGTAAAATGTCACTATTTACAGATGACATATTATACAGAGAAAACTTTAAAGACTTTACCAAAAAAAAACTGTTGGAATAAATGAATTCAGTAAAGTTGCAGATACAAAAATAAGCATATGAAAATCTGTTGCATTCCTATACACTAATAACAAACAATTGGAAAGAGAAATTAAGAACATGATTCTATTGTCAACTGCATCAAAAATAATAAAGTACCTATGAGTAAATTTAACCAAGAAGGTGACAGATCTATACACTGAAAACTACAAGACACTGATGAAAGAAACTGAAGACAACACAAATAGAAAGATTCCATGCTCATGGATTGAAAGAACATTGTTAAAATGTACATATTACCCAAAGCAATCTATAGATTCAGTGCAATCCCTAGTGAAAATTCCAATGCCATTTTTCACAATAATAGAAAAAAAATCTTAAAATTTTATGGAACCATAAAAGACCCCAAATAGCCAAAGCAATCATAAGAAGGAAGAGCAAAGCTAATATATCACATTCCCTGATTCTGAACTATATTACAAAGCTATAATAATCAAAACAATATGGTATTGGCAATAAAAACAGACATAAATCAATGGAATACAGAGCCCAGAAATAAATCCATGCTTTTATGTCAATTAATTTATGACAGAGGGGCCAAGAATATACAATGGGGAAAGGATTTTCAATAAATGGGTGTTGGGAACCTGGACAGCAACATGTAAAAGAATGAAATTGGACCCCTGTCTTATACCATACACAAAAATCAACTCAAAATGGATTAAAGACTTGAATACAAGACTTGAAGCCATAAAACTCCTAGGAAAAAACACTGGGGTTAAGCTATTTGACAATGGTCTTGCCAATTAGTTTTTTAGAACTGATATCAAAAGCAAAGACAAAAAAAGCAAAACTAAACAAGTGGGACTATATCAAACTAAAAAGCTCTGCACAGCAAAGGAAACCATCAACAAAGTGAAAAAGCAATCTACTGAACGGGAGAAAATGTTTGCAAACCCTATATCTGATAAGAGGTTAGTATCTAAACTATATAAAGAACTCATAGCAAAAACTTGGTAGCAGTAATAATAATATTATTAAAAATAGGCAGAGAAATTGAGTAGGCATTTTTCCAAAGAAGACATACAAATGGCCAACAGTACTTGGAAAGGTGCTCAACATCACTAATCATCAGGGAAATTCAAATAAAAACTACAATGAGATATCAGCTCTCATCTGTTAGAATGTCTATCATCAAAAATACAAGAGATAACAAGTGTTGGTGAGAATGTGGAGAAAAAGGAACCCTTGTACACTGTGGTGGAAATGTAAACTAATGCAGCCACTATGGAAGAGTATGGAGGTTCCTCAAAGAAAAAGAGAGTATCTTATGATCCAGCAATTCCACTTCTGGGTATATATTCAAAGGAAACAAAATAACTACCTCAAAAAGATATCCTTATCCCTATGTTCATTGAGGCATTATTTACCATAGCCCAGATATGGAATTATCCTCAGTGTTTATCAGTGAATAAATGGATAAGGAAAATGTGATACACACACACACACACACAAACACACGCAGAAGACTATATTATTCAGCCATAAAAGAGAAGGAAATCTGGCCATTTTCAACAACATGTATGGACCTTGAGGGCGTTATGCTAAGTGAAATAAATCAGAGAAAGACAAACACTGTATGGTCTCACTTATAAAAACTGGAATCTAAAAAATTGAACTCATAGAACAGATTGGTGGTTGCCAGAGAGGGGGGTGAGATGGGGGGGAAGTGGTTAAGTATGGTTAGAAGGTATAAACTTTCAGTTGTAAAATAAGTAAATCCCTGGGGATATAATGTAGAGCATGTCGCCTATAATTAACAAAAATACACTAAGAAAATAAATCTTAAAAGTTCTCATTATAAAAAACAATTTGAATCTATACAACTGATATTAAATTTATTGTGATGATCATTTCACTATATGTGATCAAATCATTATATTGTACACCATGGACTAATACACAGTTTTATGTCAACTATATCTCAATAAAACTTGGAAAAAATACAGATGTTCTGGTTGCCAAACCAATTAAGACAGAATATCTGAGATCAGAGATTCTTTGGTATAGCCAGGGCTGAGAACCACTGATAAAGGACCACTGTCCTTTAGAGGTAGAAGGAACCGTAAAGACCACGAGTCTACAAAGACTTAGACCGTAACATAAGGCCGGAGTAGTGATCTACTTAGTTTCTGGAGTGTCAGTAGCTTTTAAGGGACAGGGCATCCCTGCAGATGGTATACTATGGCTAGACTCTGTCTGGCATCTATGGCCCTATTTATCTAGAAAGTTTTCTCCCATGACACTCTGGTTAATCAACCAGGCCATGATGAGCCAAGTTCTAAGATGTGTCATTAAAACTTTTAATTAGTTTGTTTGTGGCTGGTTGTTTCTTTCTTTCTTTAAGATTTTGTTTATTTATTTGAGAGACAGAGAGAGAGAGAGCATGAGCAGGGAGGAGGGGCAGAGGGAGAGGGAGAAGCAAACTCCCCGCTGAGCAGGGAGCCCGATGTGGAACTCAATCCCAGGACCCTGGGATAATGACCTGAGCTGAAGGCAGATGCTTAACTGATTGGGCCAGCCAGGCGCCCTGGCTGGTTGTTTCTTTTAAGGATAGAAATACCAAAAAATATTTACAAAAAGAAGGAAATTAGAAATTCAAAATATCACTCTTACAATATCAAAACAAATACAAAATATCAAAGAACAAGTTAATTTTACACAATTTACTCAATAAAATGAAAGAAAACTGGAATAAATGGAGAAAGTTATTATGTTCCTAGATGGTAAGACAAAATAGGTAAGAAGGGCAGTTTCCTTAAAATTAATTGGTAAGTTTGAAAAATTTCCAGTCAAAATCATAATGAAATATAAAAGTATGTAGCTTTACTAAGTGATTGTAAAGTTCATTTGGAAAAAGGAATGGAAAAGAATGTGTAAGAAAACACTGAAAAAGAGAGAACAAGGAGAGCAAATTTGTGGTGCCAACTTTTAATGTGTATTCTAAGTCCACAACAATTAAAATTATGTTGTAACAGTGAAAGAATGGGCGTTATAATGGTAAGAATAATTGCGAACAAAGCCCAGTATATCTGATAGTGTAATAAAAACAGCATTTCACATCAGTGAAAGTATAATTTTTAAAATATATTGAGACAATTAGTTCAGTATTTGGAAACAATTTTTAATTTCTATCTCAAACTATCTACTAAAATAAAAACCAATGAGATACAAATCAAGTTAATACTTAAAAGTACAAAAAACAGTAAAAATGAGCAAAAGATATGAATGACTAATATGTACATGAAAAAGGGTTCAACGTTAGTCATCAGCAAAATGCAAACTAAAATCACAAAAAACACCTGTCAAAATGGTTGAATTTAAAAACACTGACAACACCAAATGTTGGCAGGGATTTAGAGCAACTGGAACTCTTACGCATTGTTGGTGAGAGTGTAAAATAATATAAATTTTTTTTAAGTTCTAGCAGTTTCTTATAAAACTAAATATACACTTTCCCAATGGTTCATTAACTCTACTTCTGGATATTTGCTCAAGAGGAATAAAAACATGTGTCCACAAGAAGACTTGTGCAAGAATTCATTTATAAGAGCCAAGAACTGAAATCTGGTATGCATCAATTGGGCAATAGTAATACTCAACACAATGGAATATCAATAACAAAAAGGAATGAACTACTGATACTAAAAATAATAATAATCATTATAATAAAAGCTGAATGCAAGAGGTCTTACATGAAAGTGCACACTGAATAACTCCATTTATATCAAGACTTACAATATGTAAAACTAATCTAAAATGAAAAACAAAAAACAAAAACAAAACCAGCAACCTCAGAACAGTGGCTAGGAAGGGGCATGATACACAATGTTAACATTTTATTTCTTTATAGGATTTTAGGTTACACAAGTGTATGCATTTGCTAAATTCAGCAATGCATATTTTAAATTTGCACATTTTCTTGTAAGTAAAATTTACCACAAAATTTTTAAAAACTGAGGACTTGCCTATGGTTTAACTATAACTTGCTCATCCCAGATTCCAATTCTCTGCTATTCCTGGAAAACGCAGTTTTGTGGTTAAAAAAATAATGTTTTCTAAGCTGTAAACAAATAATAGATGTCTACTTTATGACATACTAATTTAGGGTGAAGTATACTGACATCTGCAATTTACTTTGAAATACATCCAAAAAAAAAAAAGGTAAATTGATAAAGATGTATAAAGAGGTAGCTATTTGGTAAAGAAAGTATAATAAAGTATCATGGTGGGCAGAATAATGTCCTCCCAAAGATGTCCACATCCTAATTCCCAGGTGAATATTAAGGTTGCAGATGGAATTAAGTCAGCTCATCAGTTGATCCTGAGATAGGGAGGGTATCCTGTATTATCCAGGGGGACTCAATGCAATCACAAGAGTCAGTAGCATTGGAAGAGGTGGCAGGAGAGGAGAATCAGAGAGGTGTAACTATGGAAGAAGTTCAAAGAGATGCCAGTGGCTGGCTTTGAAACTGGAGGAAGGCACGAGCCAAGGAACAAAGCAGTCTTTAACTTACACAACTGTCCCTGTATAAAATGTATGATTATCAATTCAAGGGAAAGTGATAAGAAAGTTTTCATATCAGTTTGGAAAAAAAGAAAAAAACCCTAATAGAAAAAGCAATGGGGAAAACAAGCAAAAATCACCAAAAAAGATATAGTCAATAATCTTGTGAAAAAAATACTTGCCCTTTATCAGTACTCAAATGTATGCAAACTGAAATGGGAATTAAACAAGGTCTTGGAAAAGATCCATTTTTTTATTATTATACTAGACAGTGTGGGTGAAGACACAGGGAAGGGCTGCCTCATATGGTCCTGGTGAGACTGAAAAATACTCAGGCTTTCTGAAGTGTAATTTTTTTTATATTAAGGGTCTTAAACATATTCATTATCTATATGCTGAAAATTTCATCTTCAGAAATTTCACAGGGAGATGTGAAAAAAAGGTTTTAAGTATATTCATTGAAGCAATGTTCGTAATTCAAAACACTGAAAACAATCTGAACATTTCACAACAGGACGATTGAATTATGTTTCACACATAAAACAGAAAATTATGCCACCATTAACAGTATAATTTTTGACAAACATTGAATAATAGCAAGTCGTATGCTGGGGGAAAGCAAGATATAAAACCATCAACAATGTAATCCCATTTTTGCTTAAAATTATATGTAAACATAATATTAGAAAAGTTATACACCTGGTTGTAAGTGGTGGTTATCTCTTCTAAGTGGTGGAGCTAAAGGGTCCTTTTTCTTTAACACTTTATGCGATATTCATCTACTACACCAGAATGTAAGCTCCTTGTGGGTAAGAAACAGCTCTTGTTCATCATCATACCTTCAGCTTCTTAGTGTCCAGCACAGGAAGGATGCCCAACAAACCTTGATGGACTTATAAACTGAATAGTTTTCTCTTTATTTCCAAATTTTCTGTCATCAGAATTTTTGTAACCAAAATAGTCTTAACACAAGCATCTTTTTATTTATTTTTTCTTTAAAGATTTTATTTATTATTTATTTGAGACAGAGAGAATGAGAGACAGAGAGCATGAGAGGGAGGAGGGTCAGAGGGAGAAGCAGACTCCCCGCTGAGCAGGGAGCCCGATGCGGGACTCGATCCCGGGACTCCAGGATCATGACCTGAGCCGAAGGCAGTCGCTCAACCGACTGAGCCACCCAGGCGCCCCAAGCATCTTTTTTTTTTTTTTTAAAGAAAAAAACAGCAAGACAAAACACGGTTTATGAGTAAAAATTTAGCACAATTCAAATGTCCAGTAGTTATTTTAAAATTTTGTTTTTAAGTGTTTGGTGACCAACAGAAAATGATTATAGAACATTAAGGAAAAATTAGGAAATGTAATTACACATGTAATATGATCTCCATATGTGAGCAAATACCTTATAGAGAAAAGACTAAAAATATGAGAATGTTAACCACAGTTTTTGGAGGTTGGAATTATTTGTTATCTTTCCTTCTTTAACCTTTATCTCCTTTCCAAATTTCTGACAGTAAGAATGCATTATTCACATAGTCATAAAATGTTTAGGTTAAATTCTTTAAAATACCAGAGAGAAGAGGCAGCAAAATAAAGTGGGTAAGAGAAGGAGCCAGAACAAACTGTCTGGGTTGGAAGCTGGCTCTTCCTAGCTATGACCTTGAGCATTTGGCTCAACTCTGCTTCCTTTTCTGTAAAATAAGGAAAATAATAGAACCTACCTCACAAGTATATCATCATAGTTGTTTTTACTTTATTTTAAAAAGTTAATACTCACAGCACTTAAAATAGCATCTAGCACATAATAAAGGCTATAGAAGTGTTTCTTAAAGGACGCTTGGGTGGCTCAGCCAGTTAAGCATCTGCCTTTGGCTCAGGTCATGATCCCAGGGTCCTGGGATGGAGCCCCACATTGGGCTCCCTACTCAGCAGGGAGTCTGCTTCTCCTTCTCCCTCTGCTGCTCCCCCTGCTTGTGCTTTCTCTCTCTCTCTCTCTCTGACAAGTAAATAAATTATATTTTTAAAAAAAAAGAAGTAATTGTTAAAGTAAGTTATTAATGAACCAAGTCTCTGGAGAGCCACATGGTAACCATATTTCTTTTCCTCCTTTCCTTCCTTCCTTCCCTCTTCCTTTCTTCTGTCACCCAGAGGTTCCTTTCCCTTTGGAGAAAGACATGTATTTAGGGAAGATGGGGCAACAGATTATCTAAGTCAACATATTGAGACAGCAGCAAACAAGAACTTAATGACTGGTTAGAATACTGGAAATCAGAAATAATGTGCCAGTGTTTCTGTATGTGGTGATAAGAAGAATTGGGGGGAGGAGGAGGTGGGAGATTGAAGACAAGATGAGCTAGGAGAAGGTCAGGAACTTGGGGCTTCATACCTCAATCATAGCACATACCCAGTGGCCAGCCTACCTTGGATCATTCCAACTGAATTGTGAGGGAGTCTGAGAAAAGGGATGCACCCATCCCCCTCCACAAGGCAGCAGTTTTACCAAGAGCAAGTTGTGTGCAGGCAGGGGAGGCCCTAACTAGTCCCTTTCAGCTCTACCCTATTTAGCCAATGTCCTGAGACATTTCTCCCGCCAGGTGCGGCTTCTTGATGCCTTGCTTAAACCTGGTCTCAGTCAGTGCAGGGAACCCAGTGTTTCCCATCCGGATGACCGCTCCATTGTTTTCTCTGCAGAATGACACCAGCACTTGGGAAAAAGGAAACTATGTATCTCGTGTTGGTTCTGCTTCATTTTTAGAGAGCTGCCATTTCTTCCTCCTGTAATAATGGGTACGCCAGCATTATTCTCTATGGTTATACTTACTGTGTCTGTTTTTAACATTGCCTTTCAAAGGGTTAACCATACATTAATCAAATTAAAAAAGAACATGTTAAGTGAAATCCGCAGTCACACAACCTCTCTAAACAAATCTCAAAAAGTTGAAAATAAACAGTTTAACCTGCCAATCAGTTATCCAGGGAACACTAAGACACCCTCTCTTTAATTTTTTCAGATTACATCAAAACCCTGGCTTCAGATCAGAATTGCAGAATGCTTGCACGCTAGTGAGCTTGGAACCTATTGCAAGTCAGTCACATTACTCTTCCTTAAATGTCAAAACAGTGAGTACAGCATCTCCCGAGAACCATAAACAGCCGGCAGATAATTAATACCAAGATGAAACCTTTCCAGACAAGTCCCCTCTTTTTACCATTTAATTAAGATTACAGTTTGGATCTAACATGAACACTTGCCAGACCATTTCCACCAGAGCTCTTAAGACCCGCCTTCCTCTGGGTCCTTTGAGGAAGACTTTGTGATCCACCACATTTGGACCAAAAGGAAGGCAGTTGCTGCCCTGCGGTCTCTCAAGAGAAGCCGGAAATCCACCTAAGTGAGCAGAGAGCCAGAAGTTAGAAAACACATGCCTTAACTTTAGGCTCAGAGAAATTTCTAAAAAGAGGAGAGTCCAACTCAGTGACACCCCAGTCAGTTCTCAAAAGCAACAATCTGGTATAAAAAAGGAAAAGCTCGACCTCATCTGGGCTGGCATAACCATAACCGGAGTGGCCTGGAGAGGCCCAGGAACAGATATCCAGAGCTGGGAATGTCCAAGAACAGTTTGAATTTGGGTGTTGAATGGGATCAGGAGTTGTGGGGCTGAGAACAACTGTGTGTCTGTGCCAAGCATGACACCCACCCTGTAGTAAGTGATCACTGCTTTTGGCACATCAATAAACCAATTAAGCTTAATTAGCTAATTAAACTATAATCCAGGCTTTTGATTTTGTAGCAGTAGTTATAGTTCAGAAGGTCTGGGGTTTATCTTTTTAGGAGAACTTCTTATAAACCAATGAATAACCTGATTCTTAGCCAGTAGGGATGGTGTTGGTCTGGGGGAAAAAATATATTTTATTTTGTTGGCCTTCCTGACCCATCCCATTTTAGCCAAAGGCAACAATTAATGGCAGAATTTTGTTTGGTGACATATGTCATTTACTAGGTTTGTGTAAAAACAGTACTAAGATTGATGCCAGAACTTACACAGAATTTTGTCTCCTTCCGCCTATATGGTTCCCAGTTAGTCAACCCAACATCAGAGCATATGACCATAAACACACACACATAACAAACCACTACCGCCTGGATTTTGCATCAAAATAACCCTACAGAGTTAACCAAGTCTTCCTTTGGGTACTTACAATCTCAATCACTCATCTGCTAGATGATACAGTTAATAAAACAAGAATGCCCTGGAGCTGTTATCTAGAGTGCTCACCAGAAACTGTGTTGTCAATTTGCCTACACAAGTGGACTCAGGAGACTGGTTCAACAGAGGCTGACATAAAGTGGCCCATCATTTATTCCTTTTCAGAGAAAACACAATTTCCCAGTGGGTAATACTTCTGTGAAGAGCTTGTCAAAACTCAAAATATCCTCCCCAGGGAAATCTATTTGCAGAGAAGATTTACAATCAGAAGGTTGTTGGATAAGCATCAAGTCTAAGCAAGAGGGTTTTTCTTGATCATATTAATGACAGGTGCCCTCAAGTATTAGCAGTCAGAATGCTGCCTACCTTTCCACTATGGGCACAATCCAAAACCATGTGAGTGGCCTGGAGAGTTGGGGCTCCTCCCCCCACTCAGTATTAAAGGTACACTGACACATTCTATCTTCTGATCCACTTGCTCAAATTCCATGGGACACCAGCCTTCTACTGAGATATTCTTGCTCATGCAATTTGGCCTCAGCTACCTGAATTCCTACATCTTTTCATTAAGCAATTTCTTTGGCGGGGGTGGGGGAGTACTACTGATCCCTGATTTCATCTCTTATGTGTTGGTTCTTCCTAATTTCAGTCTCTGAGAGTAATTTTAAGTTTTTACATACTACTTTGCTGTCTTTTAATTGTCTTTACATCAAAAGATAGATAAAAATTGCAGTTACAGGGCGCCTGGGTGGCTCAGTTGGTTAAGCGACTGCCTTCGGCTCAGGTCATGATCCTGGAGTCCCGGGATCGAGTCCTGCATCGGGCTCCCTGCTCGGCGGGGAGTCTGCTTCTCCCTCTGACCCTCCTCCCTCTCATGCTCTCTCTCATTCTCTCTCTCTCAAATAAATAAATAAAATCTTTAAAAAAAATTGCAGTTACAGATTTTGGACCCATTATGCAACTGTCAGTGGTAGTATACACTGATTAAATGAGGGTAAGAGGGACTCCATCCTTGGACCACACAAATAACACTTGAATTCAGAATTCAACATGCAACCATTTGTCCTTTAGCCACCATGAACTTCCTGTGGTTCTTAAGTTTGGTTCTAATAACCAGACATCCACTCAAATTAGCTTAAGTAAAAAGGTCAGGGGTGGTTCTCAAGACTACTTCTCACAGAAACCAAAATGACAGGCCTAAAGTGAACGAGAACGTGGAAGTGGGCCATGAGATTGGTGTTTCTGAGTGGTTTGACAATCTTTCATCTCTTTCTGATGATCAAGGGCTATGTGGTCACCTCATCCCACATCTTTATCTCCTCTCACCTTGGTCCGTTTCCTTTAGTGTGTATGGCTCAACTAGGCCATCAGCCTCAAGGCTATAGGACCTACCTAAGTCTGCAGCTCCATGTTCCAAAAGTAATTTCAGAAGGACATCAAGATGTTTGTATAAATGAAGAGTAGAATAGGACTAAAATAAGTATGATAAGGCTACTCAAGGGACTGAGGTATAAACATGGCTCTGAACTTACAGGATTTCTTTACTGCCTTACAGAAGGATTTTTAAAATCTGCTATTTTTTTTTTTTACAGACACACATTGTATTCATCTCCTAGATCTGCCATAATCAAGTACCACAAACTGGGTGGCTTAAAACAAAATTCTGTCAACTCACATCTGGAGGCTAGTAGTGTGAAATCAAGGTGTTTTTAGGGTCCTGCTCCTTCTGAAACATGTAGGGGACTCCTTGCTTGCCTCTCCCCATGGTTAGTCAGCAATCTTTGGCATCCCTTGGCTTACCGATCAATCACTCCAATCCTCCCCCTTCACATGGCATTCTATGTGTCTTCATATCATCTTCCCTGTATGCGTGTCTTTGTGTCAAAATTTCTCCTTTTTACAAGGACACCAGTCGTATTGAATGAAGACCCACCCTGACGACCTCATATGGATTTGAATACCTCTGTAAAGACTATTTCCAAATAAAGTCACATTGAGGTGCTGGGGATCGGAACAATTCAATCCTTAAATCACATACATAGAACTTTATAAAAAGACATAAATATGATCATATGCACAGAGTTTCATTTTTAGTGAAGTGTTTCACTTTTTCCCCCTAAATTTGGCTCTGTACTTCCCTTCTCCCTTTTCTACCTTCATTCATCTTCATCATGCTATCTTCTTCCCCTTACCAAGGTAACCAATTTTTACAACCTAATATGTATCCTTTCTTAGTGTTCCCTGTAATGCTATCATCTCATTCAGATATATATACACACTTCTGTCAATTCTTTTCCTTCAAAAATAGAATCATTTTATGTACTTTTCTCAATAGTTTCTTATGAGAATTTCCTCCACATGGTCTTGTTCAGTTTTAATTCATTTTTTTTATTGATTGCAAACATATTCCTTTGTGTGAGATGTATCATAAATTATTAAGCTACTACTCTGTTGATGGGCATGCCCCCTTTTTCCTGTTTTACACAATGCTGGAGTAAACTTCCTTAGACATAGATCCTTAAAACTGCTTTTATTTCTATGGGCTACAGTTAAGTATTGAACTGCTGGGTCAAGGCTACATGTACTTTTTATTTTAATAGATGTTGTCAAATTTCTTTCCCAGAAGATTTTAGCACATCACATTTCACCAGTGAAGTATCAGAGTACATCCCCTCACCCTCTCCCCCCCACCAGCATACAGTATTATGGCTCTTTCTGCCAATCTAAGTATAAAATGGTGTTTTGTTTTGTTTTGTTTAAAGATTTTATTTGAGAGAGAGAGAATGAGAGAGAGCACATGAGAGGGGGGAGGGTCAGAGGGAGAAGCAGACTCCCTGCCGAGCAGGGAGCCCGATGCGGGACTCCATCCAGGGACTCCAGGATCATGACCTGAGCCGAAGGCAGTCGCTTAACCAACTGAGCCACCCAGGCGCCCTAAAATGGTGTTTTATCATTAATTTTAACTTGCCTCTCTCTGACAACTAGTGAATCTAAGCATCCTCTCATATGTTTATTGGTGTGTTGGCCATTTGAATTTACTCTTCAGTGAGCTGTTCATTTGTATCTTGAGTATCTTTCATCAACTCGTTTTTTTCCTCAAATTTAAGAGTTTATATTAGAAATATAAACCTGTTACATTACAGATGTACTTTTCTTATTTATGTATTGACTTTATAATTTTAAAAATTAAATATAATGATGCTGTCTTTTACAGTTTCTGGTCTTGATTTAAAACGGTCTCTCCCACCCTCAGAATGTTCACGTAGCCTACCAGATTTTTAAACAATCCCTTCATTGTTATATTTTTTACATTTAAATATTTGATCTATTTGAAGTGGATTTTTCCATGTAGTATCAGGTAGGAGTCGGGTTTTTTTTTTTTTTTCCCAAATTGAGAGCCAGTACCATCTATTTTTTCTTACATCTTTTCTCCATAGTTCTATATTAAATCCTCACTTCTACTGGGATTTGTATCTGGCTCTAACAGCCAATTCAAAAAGAATGCATGAAAGCCTGGAAGGGTAACTGACATTTTGGCTATGATAGCGGTGGCGTGGTGACAATTTATTTATTCTTCACTTTGCATAGCTATATATTCTGATTTTTCCTAGAATGAGCATGCATTACTGGTATAACAAAAATAAAGGGGAGAAAACAGTAAACACAACTAGTTTCATCATCCATAGTGTCCTAGGACAAAAACAAACTTCAGCTAGGGAGCAGTACTACTATTCCTGGAACAGAGACCTGAGAAGGTTTTCTCCCTGCCGGGAAGGGGTGGGCATGGGGTGGGGGGCATGCAATAGGTTTGTTCCCACAGGACCCTGGAAAATCCCTTTCAAGGCCAGTTTTCCCCAGGGAGGGGACTGATTAAGTTCTGGGAGGTCATTTCATTTTGACAGTTCATTGTGAAATGGGTGCTGAGGTGGTGATTTAAAGTGTGACTGGCAGGCAACTCATGTTCAAGTGCAGTGAGTTTAATTGATTGGAAGAGCAGGTTGTTCTGAGCTGATGCAATAACCACTAGGGCTGGGTGTTGGGTTTCAATGTGTGAAATGATGCAATAATTGCCTGTGTTAAACAGCAGCTGAATTCCTAGCAGCAGCTTAAGAGCTGAAGAGGGATCTTTGAATTGGCCATTAGAGAGCACAGTCAAATTCTGTGAAAGTGACCCTATCACCATAACCCCAGGGTGCAGCATCTGTCCCTAAAGTGTTAGGGGTCAGTTAAAGCTCTGAAGTCGCAGAAAACAGTCCCATGGTGCTAATAAAACCCCTGCAGTAAACTTGCAGAGTCATTATTGTTGACTGCCTAAATTAAGAAGTGGTGGGGTCCCCTTCCAGTGCAAAAGAACCACCATCAGCACAGCCCAAGTAACCTGAAGAAACTCCCCCACACTTCTCCAACTGGTGCATCACCCTGGGGAAGGTCAAAGTGTGAGGGGTGGGCCAAAACCTCCCACATCTCCCTGCAAGGCCTGGGACTTGGGGCCTCAGGGACTGGTGGACTGGGGTGGGGGGGGGGTGCAAATAAACGTGCATCCTGGAATTCTAGTTAATGCAGGAGGAATCCTCAAACAACCTTGAACAGTTTCTCTAAAACCACTTGAATAAGTGCAGTATCACATTTCTTGGTACTGCTTCTTATGCCACTCCTTAGAGGATGCAAATGGGGGCCCAGTAAAACTAACTAGGTGGGAAGCCAACCCAGTGGTCCAGGTCAGCTGTTTCCTGAGGGTCTGTTAACCCAAGGATAAATTTTCCAGTGTGAGGAGTGCATTTCCTTCAGGTCATCCTCCTGAAAACACTACTTCTCACAACTAAGTCCTTGATAATTACTGACCTTTCGTTAAGTTTGAGAGAATATTTCTGATGTATCTTTGGAATAGGGCGATCCAATGATGTTGGTAAAATTCAAAACTAAATGTTTGGGCAATCAGCCAAGTTTTGGGGGGAGGGGAAGAAGACACTCTCTTAACTGACAGCTGGAGGGCTTCATGAGGTCTGCATGCAAGGCCAGTCCACCTGCTTCCTGAGGTAGCATAGGGATGGAGCAATTTTGGGCTCCTCTATTACCAAACAGATATTAAGGCTCTAGAGTTTTACTTTATCATAATCATAATAATTTCCATCTTAAACATTTTAAAGCAGGTGTTTTCACATATCCACCTAAACCATTAAACAAACAAACAATAAAAATCTCAAAGCTCCTGTAGCTGTTTTAGCTTAGAGAAATAAAATAGAGCTTCCTGGTGTTTCTTCCAAGACAAGCTGGCCAGGATATAAGCGTCTAGTTAAATATTGGGGGATGTCTTCCAAAAATTGTTACTTTGTCTTGGAACTATTTGTATTAATTCCATTGTTTATCTCAGAAATGGATAAAACCAAAAGGGTCTTAAGTTCCCTTTTAGGTGATTTCCTTGAATTATTTTTTACTTCCCATCACTTAATGAAGCTGGCCAGGTTTCTTTTTATTATTATTCGAATATAGTTGACACACAATGTTACATTAGTTTCAGGTGTACAACAAAGTGATTCAACAACTCTGTACAATGTGCTGTGCTCACCACAAGCGTAGCTACCATCTGTCACCACATGACACTCTTAAAATATCATTGACTATATTCCCTGGGCTGTACCTTTTATTCCCATGACTTACTCATTCCATCACTAAAAGCCTGTACCTCTCACTCCCCTTCACCCATTTTGCCCATCCCTCCATCCTGGCCATGTTTTCTCACTTGTGCTTGAGTTTTTGTTTGGTTTTTGCTCTTTACTAGTTTCTCCCCCTCTTTTGTAGTTGTTTATGTGCTAGTGGAGAGTATCAAATCTGGCAATTGAAGCTGCAGTCCCAGATGTGCCAGGTCATTATGCAAATCAAACTAGGTTTAAATTAGTAGCAACACCCTTGATAGCAGGTAAAAAGAGAAATTCCCTTTTCAAGAAACAAAGTAGACTTGTATAAAGTTCCAGTGTGGCAGCAGGGCATAAAGAGAGTTTGTAAACCTCCACATCCCTAATGGCCTTGGAGCATGGCCTGCCTCCAGGACTGGGAATTCAGTATTTTCCAACTTGGAAAAGTTTAGATTTTCTTGATTTATGGAATAAAGCAATGAAGTTGCTAGTGTTCCAGACTTCCCCACACCCACCTCACACACAGTCGCCCTGTCCCCTCCTCAGTCCTACCTGTCAGACCGGTTTTCCCATTTTGTGTAAGACAATAATGTGGAAAAGCTGAGGAGGAGGGGAGTCTTTAAGTTGAAGAGAATAGTGTTGAGGGCTGCTGTGGTATGTGAGAGGGTGGAACTGGATAATTAACAGGGAACTTTAAGAAGGGCTGCTGAAGACTTCTGCATGACCCTCACATGGAGCAAAACCAAAAAACCAAAAAAAAAAAAAATCAAAAAAACAAAAACCCCACAACAAGTATAGGGCTTCAATTCTTCTGATCAGTCTCAGAGATAGTGTCCATCACCAACTCCTCCTCCTTAAGTTCAGCAGCCTCATTTTCTGCCGGGGGCGGGTGGTCACCTTACCTTCAGACTCTGAGGTTTGGGCAGGAAGCTCCAGGCCCCTCTCCCCTATCCCTGGTTTAAGGCCAGCATAGGACTCCAGCAGCCAATCAACACTCCCAGGTCCCTGGAACACGCTCAAGTGACTGAATGAGAAGGCTTTCATCCAAGTAGATGGCTCAGCCAAGGCTGTGACCTGGGGTTCCAACACTCACTTCACCACATGGCCCTCAGAGCCCTCCCAGTCGGGAAGCCAGGCGCCATACTGGCAGAGAAACCAGGGATGGAGAGAGATACTTAACAACATAATGGGAATCCAGGGGTGACTGAAGTCATTCCATCCCTGGCTTCTTAGGTCCTGGTTATGTTCCCCCTTCGTCTTGATCATCTTATCTGTGTTGGGGTTCTTTCCCCTGCAGCAGAGAGTTTCCTAGTTCGGTGCTGACCACCGCTTTGGGGAACAAGTCATGTGGGTGTGAAATATACCTCTTGTAGATTTCTCTCATTGGCACTATTCTCCTGGAACCAAGAGAATAAATCTCTCCCTTCAGACAGGGGAATCCTGTCATAGTTTATCTAACACTCTCTTCTTCTGGCCATTACTCCCAGTTCCTTTCTATTTTATGGTATCTACTCAACACAAAGGTAAAAGATCAGATGTCAAATTCTGTCCTCAAAAGGGTGGGAGGTTCCTCACCTCTGACTTGTTTTTCTTGGGAACATGAGAACTAGTTGAAGCCCTTAGTATTCAATTAAACAAAAAAAAAAGGGCATTCCAGGCAAGCAGTTCCACATGAGCCACTAAATTTCAGATTATTACCTGCAAGTCACATCAGCATGACCCATGTCATTCACTACTTACACATAAGTTAGCAAATAATATACTTTAAAAATAATTTTCTGTAACTAAGAAAAGATAAAAGTTCCCTCTCAAATAATAGTGCTCTCATCCATTGGCCTTTTATTCACTCTTAAGAGGGAAAGGAAGAGGAGGGTGCACCCAGGATTATAACCAGCAGGCTAACAAATGAGTGAACAATCATCCATCATTTGTGCCATGGGATTACAAGGGTAGAAAACATTATGCTGAATTGGAAGCCCTTTGAGAAGGGGGTTGAGTCTTATTTGCCCTTGTGTTTGCAGAGCCTGGTTCAGAGCCTGACAATGATGTATATGAGTAATGAATAACTGATAAACACATGAATGAACAAGTATATGCATTCCTGGGGCAACAAGAGGAGTACCTTGGTAAGAGCTACGTCACCTATCAGATTTCTCAGCAGAAACTTTCCAGGCCAGAAGGGAGTGGCAGGATATATTTAAAGTGCTGAAAGGGAAAGAAGGAAAAAAAAAACATAACCAAGAATAGTCTTCCAAGCAAGGTTATCACTCAGAGTTGAAGGAAGGATAAAAAGTTTCCCAGACAAGCAAAAACTAAAGGAGTTCATCACCACTAAGCCAGTCTTAGAAGAAATATTAAAGGGTCTTCATGAAGCAGAAAGACCATAACTAAAAATAAAATATACAAAAGAAAATATCACACTGGTAAAGCCAAATATACAGTAAAGGCAGTGATCAGCCCCTTTTAGAAAGCTAGTATAAAGGTTAAAAGACAAAAATAGTAAAAATCAACTGTAACCACAGTAAGTAGTTAAAGGATACACAAAACAAAAAGATATAAAATATGATGCCAAAACATGAAACGTTGCAGGGGTAGGAGAGTAAAAATGTAATGCTTGAGTTGCTCAATTTCAAATGCATTTTTATCAGATTGAAATAAATATACATCAATATATATGAACCTTATGGTAACCAAAAAAACCCCAAAAACCTGTAATAGATACACAAAAAATAAAGAGAAAGGAACCCAAACATAACACTACAGAAACCATCAAATCACAAGTGAAAAAGAGAGATAAGAGAGGAACAGAGAACTATAAAAATAACAAGAAAATAATCAACAAAATAGCAATAAGTACATACCTATAATAATTACTTTAAATGTAAATGTACTAAATGTTCTAATCAAAAGACATAGGGTAGGTGACTGAATGGACAAAAACAAAAAAAAACACAAGACTCATCTATACGTTGCCCACAAGAGACTTACTTCAGATCTAAGGACATATGCAGACTGAAAGTGAAGGGATGGTTTTCCAAGCAAATGGTAATGAAAAGAAAGGTGGAGTAGGGCGCCTGGGTGGCTCAGTCGGTTAAGCGACTGCCTTCGGCTCAGGTCATGATCCTGGAGTCCCGGGATCGAGTCCCGCATCGGGCTCCCTGCTCAGCGGGGAGTCTGCTTCTCCCTCTGACCCTCCTCCCTCTCGTGCTCTCTGTCTCTCATTCTCTCTCTCGCAAATAAATAAAGAAAATCTTTAAAAAAAAAAAAAAAAAGAAAGGTGGAGTAGCAATTCTCCTATCAGTCAAAATAGACTTTAAAATAAAGAAAACAAGAGAAAAAAAGGGCATTCCATAATGATAAAGGGGTCAATCCAAGAAGAGGATATAACATTTGTAATTATTTATGCACTCAAAACAGGGTCACCTAAGTATATAAAGCAAATATTAACAGTCAAAGGTAGAAAAAGACAGTAACAATAATAGTAGGGGATTTTAATACCCCACTTACATCAATAGATAGATCATCCAGACAGAAAATCATTAAGGAAATAATGGCCTGCCTTAAACAATTCATTAGACCAGGTGGACTTAGCAGATAAATACAGAACATTCCATCCAAAACCAACTCAATGTACATTTTTCCAGAGTGCACATGGAACATTCTCCAGGATAGATCACATATTAGACCACAAAACAAGTCTCAAATTCAAGACAACTGAAATCATATCAAGCATCTTTTCCAACCACAATGGTATGAAACTAGAAGTCAATTAAAAGAAGACAAGTAGAAAAAATACCAACACATGGATACTAAGCAACATGCTACTGAAGAACCAACATGTCAGAGAAATAAAAAATACCTAAGAAAAGTGAAAATGGAAACACAACTTTCCAAAATCTATGGAATGTAGCAAAAGCTGTTCTAAGGGGGAAGTTCACAGCAATATAGGCCAACCTCAACAAACAAGAAAAATCCCAAACAATCTGACTTTCACCTAAAGAAATTAGAAAAAAGAAACAAGCCCAAAGTTAGTAGAAGAAAGCAGAAATAAATAAAATAAAGACTGAAAAAACAAGAGAGAAGATCAATGAAACTAAAAACTGCTGGTTCTTTGAAAAGATGAACAAAAATAGGTAAACCTCCAGCCACACTCATCAAGAAAAAGAGAGGGTCCAAATAATAAAATTAGAAAGAGAAGTTACAACTGATACCAAAGAAGTAAAAAGGATCATATGAGGCTACTATGACAATTACACACCAAACTGGACAACCTAGAAGAAATGGATAATTCCTAAAAACATACAATCTTTCAAGACTGAATCATGAAGAAATAGAAAATCTGAATAGACTGATTAGTAGAAAGGAGATTGGAAGTAATCAAAAACCTCCCAAACAGAAGTCCAGGGCAAGACAGCTTCACTGGTGAATTCTACCAAGAACACTTCCTCTTAAACTCACTTAATGAGGCCAGCATTACTCTGATACCAAAACTAGATGAAGACACTACAAAAACAAGTACAGGCCAATGCAAAAATCCTCAACAAAACATTAGCAAACCAAATTCAACAATGCATTAAAAGGATCATATACTATGATCAAGTGGAATTTATTCTAAGAATGCAAGAATAGTTCAACATCCACAAAATCAATGTGACACACAACATTAACAGAATGAATAAGAATTATATGATCACCTCAATAGACACAGAAAAAGCATTTGACAAAATTTAACATCCATGATAAAAACTCTCAAAAAAATGGGTACAGAAAAAATGTATTTCAACATAATAAGTCCTAGCCACAGCAATTAGACAAGAAATAAAAGGCATCCAAATTGGAAAGGAAGATGTAAAATGGTTACCATCAGTTAACATGATATTGCAGATAGAAAACCATAAAGACCACCAAAAGTATTAGAACTAATAATTCAGTAAACTTGTAGGATACAAAATTAACATCAGAAATTGGTTGCATTCCCATACCCTTATAACGACCTATCAGAAAGAAATTAAGAAAACAATCCCATTCATAATTACAACAAAAACAATAAAACACCTAGGAATAAATTTAGCCAAGAAGGTGAAAGACCTATACATTGAAAACTGTAAGACACTGATTAAAGAACTGAAAAAATAAATAGAAAGATATTCCATGTTCATGGATTGGTAGAATATTGTTAAAATGTCCATTCTGCCCAAAGCAATCTATAGATTCAATGCAATCCCTATCAAAATTCCAACGGCATTTTTCAGAGAACTGGAACAAACAGTTATAAAATTTGTATGGAACCACAATAGACCCAAGTAACCAAAGCAATCTGAGAAAGAAGAACAAAGCTGGAGGTATCATAATCTCTGATTTCAAACTATACTACAAAGCTGTAGTAATCAAAAGAGTATGGTACCTGCACAAAAACATACATACACATATAAATAGAACAAAATAGCCCAGAATTAATCCCACACACATATGGTTAATTAATTAATGACAAAGAAGGCAAGAATATACAATGGGGAAAGGACAGTCTTTTCAATAAATGGTGTTGGGAAAACTGGTTAACTATATGCAAAAGAATGAAACTGGACCGTTCTTTTATACCATATACAAAAATTAACTCAAAATTGATTAAAGACTTGAATGTTAAGATCTGAAACCATTAAATTCATAGAAGAAAACATAGGTGGCAAGCTTCTTGACATCGGTCTTAGCGATGTTTTTTTTTGGATCTGACTCCAAAAGCAAGGGCAACAAAGCAAAAATAAACAAATGGAACTATGTCAAACTCAGCAGCTTTTGCTCAGCAAAGGAAACCATCAACAAAATGAAAAGGTGACCTACTGAATAGGAGAAGATATCCGCAAATCACACATCCAAAAAGAGGTTAATATACAAAATAATTTAGAAAGAACTCATACAACCCCATAACAACAACAACAACAACAAAACCCCAAACAATTCAATTAAGAAATGGGCTGAAGATCTGAATAGACTTTTTCCAAAGATGGCCAACAGGAACATGAAAAGATTCTCTGCACTCATCAGGGAAATGCACATTGAAACTACAGAAAGATATCACCTCACATCTGTAAGAATGGTTAGTATAAAAAAAAAATGTGTTGGTCAGGATGTAAAGAGAACCCTCATTCACCATTGGAGTAAACATAAACTGGTGTAATCCCTATGGAAAACAATAGGAGCTTCCTCAAAAAATTAAAAATAGAACTACCATATGGTCTATCAATTCCACTACTGGGTACTTATCTGAAAAATAAAAAAGGAAAACACTAATTCGAAAAGATATATGCACCCTCATGTTCATTGTAGAATTATTTACAATAGCCAAGATATGGAAGCAACCTAAATGTTCATCAATAGACGAATGGGTAAAGAAGATGTACACACACACATGCGCACACACACACACAGAGGAATGCTACTCAGCCATAAAAAATGAAATCTTGTCATTTGTGACAAAATGGATGGAACTTGAGGGTATTATGTAAGTGGAAAAAAGTCAGAGAAAGGCAAATACTTCATGTTTTCATTTAGAAGTGTAATCTAAATTTAAAAAAAAAGAAGAAATAATACAAAATAAAACCTATACTCATAGATACAGAGAATAGAGTGGTGGTTGCCAGAGGTTTAGGGGGTTAAGGGAGGAGGGGTGCAAAATGGGCAAAGGGGATCAAATATACAAACTACCAATTATAAAAGAACTAAGTCAAAAAGAATAACAGTCATAGGGATGTAATGTACAACATGAAAATACAATAAATAATATTGCATTCATTTTGTATGACAGATGGGAACAAGACATATTGTGTTGATCAGTTCACAATACATACAACCATGGAATCACTATGTTGTATACCTGAAACTAATAGAATGCTCTGCCAATTATGTTTCCAAAAAATGTGGTATATACACACACAATGGATTATTCAGCCATTAAAAAAGGAAATCCTGCCATTTGCAACAGGAAGTATATCTGTCAGAGAAAGACAAATACCATATAATATCACTTATATGTGGAACAGCAACGAAAACCTGAGTATATAGATACAGAGAACAGACTGGTGGTTGGCAGAGGCCAGGAGTGGGGGGTGGGAGAAAGGGATGAAAGTATCAAAAGGTACAATTTCCAATTACAAAATAAATAAGTCATGAAGATGTAATGTACAGCATGGTGAGTGTAGTTAATACTACTGTATTGTATATTTGAAAGTTGCTAAGAAAATAGATCTTAAAAGTTGTCATCACCAGAAAAAAAATTTGTAACTGTGTATGACAACAGATGTTAACTAGACTTATTCTGGTGATCACTTTGCAGTATATACAAATATAGAATTATTATTTTGTGCACCTGAAATAGGTTATGTACATTATAGTCAGTTTTTTAAAAACTGCATTTTCAATTATTTGGAATTTGAAGTGTATTTCTTTTCATAAGACAATATATTCTATGGTTTGCCTCCCAGTCAAGCCCAGAGTTACTATGGTTAAAACAAAACAGGAAAACACTAACACATCAAAACTGTTTCTCTTAATGCAATTTTGATGGGAGAGAAAAGCTAAGAAAATGATTGTTTCAGTCCTCTTGTTTATTTAGCTTTATTTGAGATCTGAAGAAATAGATTGGATTTTTCAAAGGTTTTAGACATTGAAGGAATCTTTTATTATGTCCATTTTCACTTCCTTCTTGTTCTTAATGCTATAGTTTTATCACCAATAATCTTAGGGATTATCAGACACAATTGGCCAATGGGGATAGGGCTCTAAACCAGAGGAAAAAGAGTGAGAAATTTTTTGAGGTAACTTGTCAGAAAATTGAGGAGAAATGGGCAAGAGAAAGGGAGTAAAAGTGAAGGGAGTGTTCTGATAAAGAAGTTACTTGAGGAATAGCTAACAGAGCTCAGAGAGGAGGAAGATGTACAAAATTACCCTGAAAAAGAGGTAGAAGTGGGCAGATATCAAAATCTGAATGCCTTCAGGGGCCAGATAGGTGAATAAAAGAAGTAAGCTGGGTATGAAAGAATTGAAACATGGGGACTATAGCAAACTCGAGTTTCAGAAACTCAGACTTAATTTTTTGTACAAGGATGTGAGCCAAAGCATACACATTTACAGGCTGAGTTTTATCTGAATCTGAATCCTTGTTTGAGTTTTCTCAGAATCTATGGCATGAAAAGCAGGAGATCTGGAGTCAGACTGTCTGGGTTCACAACTCTGTTTCATTACTCAGTGGTTCTGTGATCTCAGTTTTCTTATCTGTGTAAAGATAAATTTCACGTCAATCTTATGAAGTAAGAACTAAGTAAGATAACATAGGTCAGGTGTTTTTCACTGCAGCAGGCCCCTAGTAAGTGCTTGATAAGCGTCCACTAGAATATAATCCCCGGATTATATTGTTGTTCTAGCTCTAGTACCTACCATAGTGTCTGGCACATAGTAGGTACTCACTAAATATTTGTTAAATGACTGAATAGAAGGATGAGGAGAAGAGAAATAACTACAGGGAGGAGATGCAGGGTCACCAAGCCCACCACACTGACCATTTAGACAGTATCAAGTAGGAGGGTTTCATGAACTCAAAAACTCTTAGAAGAGTGAGTCTTGCTTCTGGTCTGTGATGGTTAATTTTATGTGTCAACTTGACCAGGCCATGGGATGTCTAGACGTCTAAGATTATTTCTGGGTGTCTGTAAGGGTGTTTCTGGAGGGATTAGCATTTGAATCAATGGACTAAGCTAAGTATATGGTCCTCCCCAATGTGGGTGGACATCAGCTAATGTGTTAAGGGCCTGAAAAAAATAAAAAAGTTAAAGAAGTTTGAATTTGTTCCCTGCTTGACTGCACATGCTGGGACATCAATCTTCTCCTGCCCTCAGCATTCCTGGTTCTCAGGCCTTCAGACTCAGACTGGAATCTACAGCATCAGCTGTCTGGCTTTCATGGCTTTGAACTACACCACCAGCTTTCCTGGGTTTCCAGCTTGCAGATGGCAGATCATGGTACTTGTAAGCATCCATCATCATGTGAGCCAATACCTTATAATACATCTCTAAGTTTATATGTACACATACACACATATACATACATACATATACACATACATACCTCATATTCTATTGGTTCTCTTTCTCCAGAGACACCAGACTAATGCATGGTCTAGACTTTTCCTTTTACAAATAAGGAAAACAAGACCCAGAGAGACTAAAGCCAAGTGTGCAAACCAGGTAGCCATAAATGAGGAAGTAACTTTTTGTGTTTGTGAGCTTCAGAATACAGGAACTTTGGCCTCTGAACCACATGGGGCATCATGGGCCAGATTTATCCTCCCACCTGAAACTACTAAAAAAGTAGACAAAATATGTGGGAAAAAAAATGTTTCCCAAGACTTGGTCATTAGGCAACTAAGGACTAAGCAATGGGTGAAAAATAAAGTGAGCTCTACAATTGCCCCCCCTTAGTGCAGTGGGTTTTATAGGTGATAATATGGAACCCAAAGTCCAGTAGACTCCCTGAGTTGAGAAGACAGAGCTGAATCTGGGGATACCAAGGCAGCTCATGTTTGCAGGATGGAGTGCTAGACAGGAGAATGCTGTAAGACAGAGAACTTTGGAAGTCTGCAGAGGGTCCTCTTTGAGCATTCAGTGGACTACTGACATGTATGTAAGGATACTGCTGGAGGCTGGGGGATGGTGGGGGAAACACCTGAAATAATTAAAAGGACTCATACAAGGCCTGAAATAGTGCCTATTCCTACAAGCCAGACTGGAAAATCTCAAAGTTCATGGAGCACTAGGTAGAGAACTCAAGAAGTCTTGCCTCAGGGAAATAATTAGCTCTAGACAAAATGCTGCTTTGGTCCTGCCTAAAAAAAAAGCTTGAGTCATGGATGGAGCTTGTGGGCATTATCCTAAATGAAATAAGCCAGACAAAGGCAAATACTGTATGGTATCACTTTTTTTTTTAATTCTACACCAAACTCATAGAAACAGAGCAAAAAAAAAAAAATGGTTGCCAGGGTGTGGGGGTTGAGGGAAAAAAGGAGAGGTTGGTTAAAGAGTACAGCCTTTTAAGATGAATAATTTCTAAAAATCTAATGCAAAGCATATGATTATTTGGTTGGTAAACTATATTATATAATTTAAATTTGCTAAGAAAGTAGAACTTAAATGTTCCCAGCAAAAGAAAAAACAAAAAGATAAATTGTGAGGTGATGGATGTGTTAATTAACTAGATGGCAAAATCCTTTCACAATATGTAACATGAACATCAAATCACCACAAGGTCACTTTAAATATCTTACAATTTCATTTGTCAATTATACTTCAGTAAAGCTGGGGGGAAAAAAAGCTAAAGAGCAAGATCTAAAAGGATAAAGTGTTTCCCAATAACTTTGCATCCCAGAACATCAAGAGTATTTAGTGAAACACAAAAATATCAAGCATCCAACAAGGTAAAATTCATAATGTTTGCTATCCAATAAAAAATTACCAGGCATTCAAGTGAGCAAGAAAATCTGACCCATAATGAGAAGAACAATCAATCAAAACCAATCTAGATTTGTCAACATTAGCAGACCAGAACATTAAAAGTTACCACTGTGTTCACTATATTCAAACCGCTAAAGGAAAGATTGAGTCTGTTAAGTGGAGACGTGAATGGTATTTTTAAAGACTCAGACTGAATTTCTGAAGAAAACAACATGTGAGATTTAAAAAAATACACTTGATAGGATTAATAGAAGCTTAGATATTGCAGAAGAAAGAAATGAATTTGAAGACACAGCAACAGAAATTACCTAAAAGAGAGACAATATACTGAAAAAAAAAAAATGATCAGCAGGATTTATCCCAAGTATACAAGCCTGATTCAACATCTGAAAATCAATTAATGTAATCCATCACATGAAAGAGCTAAAGAAAATCACATGATCATATCACTAGATGCAGAAAAAGTATTTGACAAAATCCAATATCCATAAAGATATTCTTATGGAACTAGGAATAGAGGGGAACTTCCTCAAATTGATAAAAAAAAAAATACCTACAAAAAGCCTATAGATAATATAATTAATATATTTAATGGTAAGAAACTCAAAGCTTTCCTACTAAGATCAGGTACAAGAAAAAAAAAATGTCCTCTCTTAACACTCCTTTTCAACATTATACTGGAAGTTCTAGCTAATGGAATTTAAAACAAGAAAAGGAAATAAAAGATATACAGATTAAGAAGGAAAAAAACTGTCATTGTTTGCAGAGGACATGATCATCTATGTAGAAAATCTGAAAGAACTGATAAAAAAAACTGGAAGTAGTAAGTAAATATGGCAAGGTTGCAGGATACAAGGTTAATACATAAAAGTCAATTGCTAGGGCGCCTCAGCTCAGGTCATGATTTCAAGATCCTGGAGTTGAACCCCGCCTCTGGCTCCCTGCTCAGTGGGAGTGTGCTTCTCCCCCCTCCTCATGCATGTGTTCTCTCTCCCTAATAAATAAATAAAATCTTTTTTAAAAATTCAATCACTTTCCTATAGTATATACTATTAATAAGTGGAATTTGAAATTAAAAATACAATACCATTTACATTAGAACATTCCCTCCCAAAATTATATATTTAGGTATAAATCTAACAAAATACAAGATTTATATGATGAGAACTACAAAACTCTAATGAAAATCAAAGAACTAAATAAGTGGAGAGATATTCCATGTTCATGGATAGGAAGACCTAATATTATCAAAATGTCAATTATTCCCAGCTTAATCTACAGATTCAATGCAATCCCCATTAAAATTCCAGCACCTTAACGTGGTTGGAACTGCAGGGTGTTATGCTGAGCGAAATAAGTCAATCAGAGAAAGACATGTATCATATGACCTCACTGATATGACGAATTCTTAATCTCAGGAAAACAAACTGAGGGTTGCCGGGGGGGGGGGGGGGGGAGGGATGGAGTGGCTAGGTGATAGACATTGGGGAGGGTATGTGCTATGGTGAGCGCTGTGAATTGTGCAAGACTGTTGAATCACAGATCTGTACCTCTGAAACAAATAATGCAATATATGTTAAGAGGAAAAAAAAAAAAAGAAGATAGCCGGAGGGGAAGAATGAAGGGGGGGGGAATCGGAGGGGGAAATCGGAGGGGGAGATGAACCATGAGAGACAATGGACTCTGAAAAACTGAGGGTTCTGGGGGGGGGGGGGGGAGGATGGGTTAGCCTGGTGATGGATATTAAAGAGGGCACGTTCTGCATGGAGCACTGGGTGTTATGCACAAACAATGAATCATGGAACACTACATCAAAAACTAATGATGTATGGTGATTAACATAACAATAAAAATTTTTAAAAAAAATTCCAGAACGTTATATTGTGAATATCAACAAGCTGATTCTAAAGTTCACACAGAAAAGCAAAAGACCCAGAATAGCCAAAACAATTTTGAAGAACAAAGTTGGAAGACTGGAACTAACTGACTTCAAGACTTAAGATAAAGCTACGGTAATTAAGACAGTGGTACTGGTAAAAGAATAGACAAACAGGTCAATGAAACAGAATACAGAGCCCAGAAATAGACCCATATAAATACAGTCCACTGATCTTTGACAAGGGAGCAGAAGCAATAGAAAGGAGTAGAGATAGTCTTCTCAACAAATGGTGCTAGAACAACTGGACATCCACATGCAAAATAATGAATCTAGACACAGACCTTACATCCTTCACAAGAATTAACTCAAAATAGATCACAGACTCAAATGTAACATGCAAAACTCTGAAACTCCTAGAGGATAACATAGGAGATCACTCTAGATGGATCTTTAGGCATGACAAAGACTTTTAAACCCACAACTGCCAAAGCCACGTTACAGAGAAGGAATTCAACCCATTTCTGGTGCTCTTCATTCCTTTGTGTATAACCATTTATCACTTATTTCCTTTGTGGATGGTGCCTTTGGTGTTGTGGGTTTGTAGGTTTTCGTTATTCTTTATCACAGGGACCAACCTCTTTGTTTATATAGGTTATACACTGTACAAATATATGACTCAACCCTATGAACCATGCCAGACTTCAAAGACTTTCTCTATTTGGGGGGTGATGCTAAGGAAATTCCCTGGGAAGTTTGGGCAGTCTGGAGGGTGAACTTCTTTGATATTTTGATCTAGTAAAAATAGTATACTGACTGAACCAATTCGTAAGCTGAGGTATCCAAACAGAGGTAGACTTGAACAGGTTTGGGAAGATTTATTTCACCTCAGAAAAACAGGAGCCTAGCCAGCCAGAGGATCACATCAATAATTACATTCATGGCACCATGCCCAGTATTGTAAATGTGGACATCCTTTATGCACACTGTAAAACAGTGGACAAACAACCAAAAACCCTTGTACTATAATTTCCTTCTCTTCCAAATAAGGGTAACATTGGCTAGTTTACAGAGTTGTAACCAGAATTAAATGAATTAGGGCACAGAAAGTCTTTGGCACAGCTCCTGACAAAGAGTAGGTATTTTACAAATAAATGGTCTAATACCAACTCACTGGTTTGCCATTAGGCTAGACTATTCCCCAGGGGAATGGTGGTTGAAGGGGAGACAGATTACAATTCAGATTCTTGCTGTGCAGTGTGGTGCTAAGACCAGCAGCAGCATTGCCTGGGAGCTTTTTAGATATGCTGCATTTCAAGATACAACCCAGGCCTACTGAATTAGAATTAGGTGATTTGTATGTGCATTCAAGTTTGAACATTTTTCTAGAAAAAGAATTACCCTTTCTGGCACCTACCTTTCCAGCCTGGACAACATCTCTAAACTCCCAAGCAATTCTACCTAGATAATCTGTCATCCCCTTTTACTGGATTCTCAGGTCTCTGTGCTCCTTCCCAGTCATTTTCTCCAGCAGACAAGAGGAGGAAATATTTGCTCAAGCCCACAGCCTCTGTGTTAGATGAGGTACAAAATGGCTATGGTTCTATACCCCTCCCTGTATCCATACCTGTTGCAAAGTGATTCTGTGGCTCCTCCCATCAAGAAGTAGAGTCTATTTCCCCCAGGCCTTGAATTCCCTGGCCCTGTAACTTGCCTGAGCACAGAATGTGATGGTGTACTGGTTCTGAGCTTAGGCCTCTAGGGACCTTGCACATATCCACTCTCTCTAGGAATCCTGCCACCACTATGTAACCAAACCCAAGCTAGCCTGTTAGATAATGAAAGACACATGGCCTGGTCACCCGCTGACTCACTCAACATCTAGCCAATGGCCAGATGTATGAGGCCTGGACCAGCTAGCCCAAGAATTAGCCAACTGATACATGGAGAATGTTGAAAAGCTGTTTTCCATTCTGGTCAATAATTCTCCTAGTTACCTTCAACCTTCTATCAGACCATAGCCTCAATTACTTTTATATTTTAAAAGAGTCAAGGGGCTGGGAAAATTGGACAGCTATATACAGAAGAATGAAACTTGACCATTCTCTAACACCATACACAAAGATAAACTCAAAATGGATGTAAGACCTCAATGTGAGACAGGAATCCATCAAAATCCTAGAGGAGAACATAGGCAGTAACCTCTTCGACATCGGCCACAGCAACTTCTTTCAAGATATAACTAGTGAAGCAAAAGCGAAAATGAACTTTTGGGACTTCATCAAGATAAAAATCTTCTGCACAGCAAAGGAAACAGTCAGCAAAACAAAGAGGCAACCCACAGAATGGGAGAAGATATTTGCAAATGATATTACAGACAAAGCGCCGATTTCCAAGATCTATAAAGAACTTCTCAAATTCAACACCCAAAAAACAAATAAGTCAAAAAATGGGCAGAAGACATGAACAGACACTTCTCTGAAGAAGATATACAAATGGCTAACAGACACATGAAAAATGTTCATCCCATCATTAGCCAACAGGGAAATTCAAATCAAAATCACATTGAGATACCACCTTACACCAGTTAGAATGGCAAAAATTGACAGGGCAAGAAACAATATCAGAGAGATTGTGGAGAAAGGGGAACCCTCTTACACTGTTGATGGGAATGCAAGTTGGTACAGCCATTTTGGAAAACAGTGTGGAGGTTCCTCAAAAAATTAAAAATAGAGCTACTCTATGACCCAGCAATTACACTTCTGGGTATTTACCCCAAAGACACAGACGTAGTGAAAAGAAGGGCCATATGCACCCCAATGTTCATAGCAGCAACATCCGCAATAGACAAACTGTGGAAAGAGCCAAGATGCCCTTCAACAGATGAATGGATAAAGAAGATGTGGTTCATATATACAATGGAATATTACTCAGCCATCAGAAAGGATGAATACCCAACTTTTACATCAACATGGATGGGACTGGAGGAGATTATGCTGTGAAATAAGTCAAGCCAAGAAAGTCAATTATCATATGGTTTCATTTATTTGTGGAACATATGGAATAGCATGGAGGACATTAGGAGAAGGAAGAGAAAAATGAAGGGGGGAGAATCAGAGGGGGAGATGAACCATGCGAGACTATGGATTCTGAGAAACAAACTGAGGGTTTTAGAGGGGAAGGGGTGGGGGGATGGGTTAGCCTGGTGATGGGTATTAAGGAGGGCAGTACTGCATGGCGCACTGGGTGTTATATGAAAACAATGAATCGTGGATCACTACATCAAAAACTAATGATGTGGGGCGCCTGGGTGGCTCAGTCATTAAGCGTCTGCCTTCGGCTGGGGTCGTGATCCTGGGGTCCTGGGATCGAGCCCCGCATCAGGCTCCCTGCTCCGTGGGAAGCCTGCTTCTCCCTCTCCCACTCCCCCTGCTTGTGTTCCTGCTCTTGCTGTCTCTCTCTCTGTCAAATAAATAAATAAAATCTTAAAAAAAAAAAACGAATGATGTATTGTATGGTGACTAACATAACATAAATAAAATAAAAAAAAAAGAGTCAAGGGGGAAAAAAAACAAAGACCTCATATTTTTCTTGACATAGATGTTGGGGAGGAGTTCAAAGGAATTGATCCACTTGCATAACTGATTTTTTTCCAGGCTTACTGGCAATTGGAAGCAATTGATAAGAAAAATATTAGTGTTATAGCTGCATGCTAATCAAAGACTTCACTAAAAACCTTAGTTATGAAAACATTACCTATAAACCTGACCTGCTTTATACTAAAGAGAGAATATGCATGATTTCAAGGCTCATTTACAAAAGCAACTTATTCTAGGTACTGAGTTAATACTAAAATGGTAGTATCAAGTATGTCACTATGTAAAATGATAGGATAATAAATGTTTTTAGTTAGAATTAGGTTGAGCTGCAAGTGACAGAAAGCCCCCAAATAACAATAGCTTAAACAGCATTGCAGTTTCTCTCTCTTCCATACACATCCCTGAAGGAAGATCAGGATTTGGGGCTTCATGGTGCTAGGGAGCCAGGCTTCTTCTATCTGGTTACACTGTTATCAGTGGCCTTGACCCCATGAACCAAGATGGTAGTATGTGCATTCCAAGCAGCAAGATGAAAGAACAAAAAAAAAACAAAGGCCCTTACATCCAAATTCCCCATAATACATACTGCACACACAAAAAACAGCACTAATGCCATCATCTTATTAGCCCATCAGTCACCAGTCATACCTATCTGCAAGGCTCAGAAAAGGAATCTCTACTTTGAGAGACCCTGTGCTCAGCTAAAACTTGGATTACTACCAAATTTGGAAGACAATAAGTCTCTGCCACAGAATGCTTAATATTATCATCTGATAGATTTCTACTATGTGTCACTCAGAAAATCCTTTAACTTTTAAGGGTGTTGGGTTCCTAGTTATGTTGTTTGTAACCTGGAAAGCAATCCCTCACAAAAAGAACGTTATTTCTAATGGTTGGTTTACCAGACCAGTACACAAAACCTATTTTAGTCTACCATGTCTTTGAAAGATGGCTTTTCATGTACACTCAATAACCCCTTATTCCATTATTTTAAGGAAAAAGCATACATTTTTAGTGACTTTAGATTGTCTGTCCCTGTCTCCAGAGAAGGGCCTCCTGAAACAGCAAAGGCCGAAGGGAGATGTGGGTGTCCTACATTTGCATCAGAGAAAATACATTTCCTGTCTGGGGCATTAGTTATTCTCCAACTTGTGATTTAGGGAACACAAGATCCTAGTAAGGGATGACCACACTATGTCCCATTTTAACCTATTCATACTTTGATTGTCATTGGAACTACACTCCTGGAGACCATGTGGTCTAGACATGATCCATGAAGATGGGTGCAGTGTTGAGCTATCCTGGAGCCCAAGGCAGTCCTCTGGCTTCACTCTGCCCCAGTTCCAGGTTTCACCAAATTCTACTGCAGGAATATTCAGTCTCCCATGAATGCCAGTCCTTGCCCAAGTCCATTACTGGCCTCATCTGAAGACTCCATGGTTATCTCTATGTGAAACACAACTACATCTCCAGAAATGCAGAGACCAAGAAGTAAAGGACAGAGCAAGACAAAGAGATGGTAAAATTTGAAAACCATAGCAGTTGAAATTCTGTCATTTTGTGGACATGTGGTTTTGTACAGGACATAGACCATGAGGCATTTCTAACATATAGATCTTTGGAATGATTTAGTTTTGCAGTTTATATTGTTTCCTCCTCCTAAACACTTCACCATTGGTGACAGACGTCTTTCATAATTATCCCTGAAAGCCTTGCTACTTTGAAAGCTATTGATTAATGCATCTGTCTTCCCCTCCTTGGAAACCTTTTCACTAGGCTGCTTGGGAGAGTTGATTTAAAAGTCTTCATATTCTCAAGCCCTCTGAAAATCTTTATTCAACTATATAGACCATATGGGGAAGAGAAATAAAGATTTCCAGGCATAACTTTTTTGTGGCCTACTCTTTAGAAATTTGCTTTACTAACTGGCCAAAGGGCATGCCTAATATTAGCACAGCCTCCTTTTAACTCATTTTCCAATGGAGAAAGGCTGGGTGGCTTAGTCTGTTTACTAAATTAAAAAAAAAAAAAGACAAAGTTCCTTTTGAAAGGTTGAGTTTTGACTTAACTTCAACCCCAAGAAAAGTCCCAGAACTTTCCTTTTAGTATTATAGAATTATTTTTTTAAATATTTCACTATATTGGTAGTTAGTGGGACAAATCTGTTCCTAACACCTCTTGCCACTTGTTGTGGGGAGGCTGTCATACTGTACACACTATCACAAGGTTCCAAGAATGCGAACAATTTGCAACAGTCCAAAATGACAGAAGGCTGAAAGCAAATGAGATAGGCACTTTGAGATCCAGGCTGCTTCTAGCAGAGTTATACCTGCCTTCTCCTCCAATAACCAAATAAACACTAACACCCTGCCCAAGGTGTTCCTCGACTTCCCTCTTTTTCCCTGGACATTCAATACCATTGAGCAAATCCTAGACTTCTCTGATTATGGGGTCTCAACTTCCTTTCCTCTCAAGGATTTAGAGATGTTCAAAAATCTATTTTCCAACGAGTAACTAAGGATTCAGAGCATAAGTATCTTCTACAGCACTTCTCACACCAATAAAATAGGTTAGTTGGTTTGTCCCTTGGTAAAAAAGTAGGAGTGATCAAAATGTTTGACAACACTTGAAACACAGCAGTCATCAGTCCAAATGGATACTGGCCAGTATGTTAGCTCAGCACATACCACAGAATGTTGGTCTTGTCACAAGTTGGGAGACATCCCCTATGACTGATCTCCAGGTTGCAAGATTCCTCCCTTGTTACCATCTTTCTTAAAAAGAAGGCATAATTCTTTGTGGTCTGGGGCTCTTTATTTTAGAAGATTAATTCTTCCTTGTTCAGGAAGTTTATAACTGGTTAAGGCTGAGAATCTATTTGTAAATTCCAAACACGTTTGTCCTTTGTAGAATGCCCCTTGCTTCCAAATCAGTCACCAAGGCTTGTCAATTCTACTTTCTAAATAGGCCCAAATCACTCTTGCATTTTTCTGCTCTGCGACTTAGGCCAGATGTGCATCATGTCCTGTCTGGATTTCTCCTAACCTCTCCCCTGGGTGGGCATGCCCTTCTAATCCAGCCTGTAAATGCATACAGTGAGGGTCTTCTAAGCAGAAATGTGACTGTGTCACTTCGGTGCTTAATATAATTAAATGCAGCTCTGAAGAAGGACAAAAGCCTCTAATATTTTCAGGCACTTTGTGATATTCCCCCACAATCCTCCCTCACTCCCCAATCAAAGGCCAGTGGTCTAACCAAGTCCAACTATGTAAAATTCCCTGAAGGTACAGCTCTTCCCCTTCCTCTGCATGAGCTGCTCCCCCAGTAGGGTATGTGGGCTGGAGATCTTACCTGATCTCTCTAGGACTTTGTCCTCTACCATCTCAGAGTCTCACCATAAGACATCTATTGAGGTATTCTTTACTATCAGCACCCTGTATCTTTGTCCCAACACCTCCCCCTTAGTCTCTACTAGGTTGGAACATATGACATCATTTTTATAGGTCATAAATGATAAAATATCAGCAATTTCATATAGTTCAACCTAATAGAAACCAAAATATCCTGTCCTGAAATGCAGCTCTTGGTCCTCACCTACCAGGTCCACTGTGAGATAGTTTCACATCATGGTTAAAAACTTGGATGGTAAACTCAGAACCGGGTTAGAGTTCCAGCTCAGACCACCAGCTGAGTGTGACCCTGGACAAGTTATTTGCCCTTCTGGGGCCTCCGTTTCATCTATAAAAAATTAGGCAAAATAACAATGTCTTCTCCATAGAGAGGTGGTGAGAATAATTTGCATGAAGAGTTGAATTCACAGTAAATGCTTCCTAAATGGCAGTTATGGTGAGCAAATACAGCATCATATATGGCTCACTTTGTAAAATGCTCTAATGTTAATTGCTCTGTGTATAGCTTAACAATACAGCTCATTTGCAACAACTGTTTTATTGATGGACGTGATCTTGAGATCCCAAATACCTTCCTCATCATTTAAAAGCCTCCATTCCCACTCAGTGTTGATCAGGATCCTGGGTGGATGTGTCTACATGTTGTTTCCTTCTCTCTCCGTCCCTCCTGCCATCAATGTACTACCCATTATGACCTGAAATGATTGGAACAGAATTACTGAGGACCCCAGCACCTACCCCATTCCCTTTCTCAGATTCCCATTAACTCCTGAAAAAGTAATCAAAATGCAGTATTTGGATAAGTATGTTAAGAGGCTCTTTTATTTGCCTCTTCACCCAAGTTTACCCAAGACAGCATCCCTGGTGTCCACAGTAAATCATAAGATAGCCATGCTACTTTGTGGGGTGTATCCTGACTTGGTCTCCATGTTTACAAGGCCATGTGGAGCCCCAAGCTTGGATCCCCAGATGACTACCCACTGGCTCTGCTCCCTCCTCCACAGAAAAATATACCCACAAAGTAATCTGGGCAGCCCAGGCTGGTTCCAGCATCTTAAAGCACATCACATCCACCTTTTACTGTTTGTCTTTCCTGACCCTTAGCAAAGACCCATTGGAATTGAAACATGTGGTTCTCCTCTTGCCTACTTCAGAAATGGCCTGGTGATATCTAGGTCTTCTCTGATTTTGAGGAAAGACTGTTACCTTTCAGAAACCCTTCACTTTGAAGTTGAATGTGTGGGAGAGAAAGACATACATTCTCCTAGGTGACTCAAAGCCCAAGTGCAGGGGAACCACAGTGCCAGCTAACCTGAGCTTGTCCTTCTGTCCTAGGCTTCCTGACTGGTTCTGACTTTGTTTGGGCCCCTGTTCTGATAACTGGCCTCCATATGGTTAAGGTAAACAGGCCCCACCTGTTCCCAGTTGCGCTAACACTGTCTTAATCATTTGCCTGACACCTCAGGTCTAAAGGTGAACACCTGCCTAGCTCCCACCAGCCCTCCCAAGGACCATGGCCTCCATCTTGAATCCCAACCAGATTCTGGGTCTATTCTAAAAAGAGCTGTCTGCTGTATGATGTGGCACAGCATGGGAAATGGCTGGTGTTCACTGCTGGAGACAAGAGAATAAGCCATCCCAAGACAGAGGACAAGAGGTGAGAGAAAAAGAGGAGAGAGGGGAAAATACCATCCAGGAAAAAAAAAAAAAGAGGGGAGCTGAGGAGGGTCTATCCAGTACTTAACTCTTCAGCTTCAAATAGCTTTGAGGAATGAAATACAACTTGATTTTACCCACATGATCATTGGAGGAATCCCAGGGCTTTCAGAGAGAGAGTGCGTGCGTGAGCGAGCAGTATCAGGAGGCAACAGTTACACTAAACAATCCTTCTCAGCTATTAATTTATTTTTAATAGTGTGCACCTGTGAGCCAGCACGACACTCCCAATTACTGCCTTAAAAAAACGTCTAACTTGTTTCTACATCCTTGCTTCCTTTTTAACTTTGCCAAAATGCATACCTTGGAGGAATGGGTCTTCAGCCTGATCTCAACCACTGTGACAACTGGTGTCCCTGGCGTTGTGCCTGAAGAGTCCCAGGGGCTGTACATGGTAGCCCTGCACTTGATTCCATGATCTCTCCCCCTGTATAAGAACCTTCTCTTGTTCGGGTCAGTTTTCTGGGTCTAATCAGGAAGCATCCAATGTAGATCCTCAATTCTTTATCCAAATCTTGTTAAAATATGAATTTACCACCATCTCTCCTATTTCTATCACTCTTTCTCCTGGCAGGATTTGCTTCCTGTAGCAATCTATCTCTTACCTCTGCCACTGGTAATTCACTGAGATGTACGTATACTAATAATAATGGTGCTAAGAGTTTTATAGGTATTATCTAATTCTCACAATCTGTCGTGCTAACTCTAGACTTCTATTTCTAGCAATAGGACAGAAAAGAGACCTTGGAAAGCCTCTTACTGCAAAACAACTAGAAATTATTTATGAAGTATAACAAGCAAACTTGTCAATACAAATCTGAGCTAGTGAGAAACAGAAGGAATTCCCCGGGAGTGAAAACAACAAAGAAGCTGAAGGCCAGGGTGGTCAGCAAGCCCTAACAGCTTTGGCTACCCTATGGTGTTGGCTGGTCTCCCCAGACAATGGGTATGGGTTTTTTGTTTGTTTGTTTGTTTGTTTTAAGATTTTATTTATTTGAGAGAGAGAGAATGAGAGACAGAGAACATGAGAGGGAGGAAGGTCAGAGGGAGAAGCAGACTCCCTGCTGAGCAGGGAGCCCGATGCGGGACTCGATCCCGGGACTCCAGGATCATGACCTGAGCCGAAGGCAGTCGCCTAACCAACTGAGCCACCCAGGCGCCCTGGGTATGGGTTTTAATAGCCATTTTGGGAAAGGAAGACTAAGTCTTGAGCTCACTTCAGGTAGAAAGTTAGAACTTAAATGTCTGTATTAGAAAAGAAGGTAAAAAAATCAATAATCTAAGCACTCATATTAAGAAATTAGATAAAGAACTGCAAATGAAATCCAAAGAAAGTGGAATAAAAGTCCTAAAAAGCAGAAACTAACCATACCAAACACATGCATGCCGCCTAAAGCACGTTGAAGATGTCCGTCAGTGGAAAGAGGGAATTAGAAAAAATACTGTCCACTGGCAAAGGAAGACTGCAGAGAAACTTGCCTATCTTGGCCTCGTTTTGGATTAAGGACCAAAAGGCTCTTGGAATTCATAAACACGGGTCCTCCACTGGCTCAGGTCAGGTCAGATCAAGTAAACAACAAACGAATAAATAAGCATAGACAAAGTTCCTGGTTGGCAAGGCCCCTAGAGCAACCAGCAGAAGCAAACGTAAGGCCTCTGACACAGGACAGGCCTCCAAACATGCTGCATCTACTTACCGGCAGGGAAAAACTAGCCTAAAAAGCTGTCACGTTGAGTCACTCCTCCAGTCCTCCCGGTCCACCTCCATCCTTTTTTTTTTTTTTTTTTAGATTTTATTTATTTATTTGACAGAGAGAGACACAGTGAGAGAGGGAACACAAGCAGGGTGAGTGGGAGAAGGAGAAGCAGGCTTCCCACTGAGCAGGGAGCCTGATGTGGGGCTCTATCCCAGGACCCCGGGATCATGACCTGAGCCGAGGGCAGACGCTTAACGACTGAGCCACCCAGGTGCCCCTCCACCTCCATCCTTAAAAGCACTGATTCTCCAAGTGTGGTACTGGGACCAACTGCATCAGCATCACCTGGAACTTGTTAGAAATGCAAATCATCGGGCCCAGCCCCTGACTCAGGAACTCCTAGCAGTCTGTGTTTAACAAGATTTCCAGGTGATTTTGATGCACTCAGTTTGAGAAATTTATACCCATTCTTCCTCCCTGAGACTGCCACCAAGACAAACACATTCAGTAAGTTCCAGTAAGATTAGGAATTATTGCTCTCGACCTTAAGTATATCTTATACCTACCAAACCTTAACAAATATAATTTTTAGAACACCAAATAGAATTTTTATTTTTAAATCATTGAAACACATGAGTTATTCTTTTCATGTTTTTTGTTCATTTTTAAATTTTAAATCCAGTAGAGTTAACGTACAGTGTTAGTCTTTCCATGTTTTTTATACAATAAAGCAATAGACCCTTTAAATACGTAGGGTTTTCAGCTTAAAAAATGAAATCTTCGCCCATGATTATTTATAATCTATTTATGTAATAATTAGCATATGACTGAGAGATACCAATTACTTTAACATGAATAGAGTAGGCATTTACATAAATTATAATGCTAATAATCTTCTATTTTCAGTCCAGAATTTGGGTGTATGTGCTGTGTTTTTACTTGGGTAGAAAGAACCACTACCTCTTAAGTAAAATGAACATTTGTTCTGTTGCTCTGAATACATGAATAATTTTGAAATTAGGACATTTTGCTTGGGACACAACTAACTCATCTGGTATGTCTGATTCTTCACACTCTCAGTTGTTAGTTCTTACTTATAGTTGTTCATAGTGTTTATTTCAACTTCATGCAGATCTAAAATGGTGACAGCTCTCATTAAAAATAAGAATTTTATTTCATAGAGTCTATGACATCATGTTTTCTATTCCATATTGTTATTTCATCAGAAAACATGTTCCATAAATTCTTCTGTGTCATATTATCAATAAGACAGAGACGACTTGCTGCTTTAAGCAGGATCTTAGGATACTGCGGGGGTGGGGGGGGTCCTTTGTATTGGTAGAGCTACTACAAACTAGAGTTTATTTGCTCAGTTCTAGGAATCTAGAATTGAGGCAGATAGTTTATTTTAAAATAATGAGGCCCCGGATATCTTGCCTAATTTCAAGATTTCTGACTATACAATCAGTGATCAGGATGGTTTTTTTTTTTTTAAGATTTTATTTATTTATTTGAGAGAGGGAGAGAGGATGGGTGGGGGGCAGAGGGAGAGGGAGCCTCCCTGAGCAGGGAGCCAGATGCAGAACTCGATCCCAGGACCCCAAGATCATGACCTGCGCTGGAGACAGACACTTAACCGACCGAGCCACCCAGGTGCCCCAGAATGGTCTTTTATACCATCTGCTACCATTCCTTCCACTATGCACAGGGGAAGGTCTATTGGCACATGTGCAATAGATGTAAGAGCATAGTAGTTCTAGAACTGCCCTAGGTGGAGCAAATGTTGCTAGGCATGCCTCCAGCTCCACCCAAGCAGTCCTTCCTGGGGACTGAGTTTCAATCTGAGTCTCCTCCCCCACATCTCCTGTTCCTTAAAACTACTCCCTTGGTTGCCTCAAATGTGTTATCTATTCTCCAGACCCAAAAGTCAGGCCTTCTCCTCTTGACAGAAGGTATTTGACCCAGGATGTCCAGGTAAATTCTGGCCCCTGTCATTCCATCTCCCCTGGCAGAAGGATGAGTCATCACAGAGAAGAGCTCCACCTCTACTACCAAAATTATACACATCCCCTATACCTCTCACCAGCATCAACATCTCCTTCATTTCCTTTTCCTTATCTTCAAACACACATCAACAACCTCATCAAAATGCCAGTGGGCCATGAACATCATCAACACCGTCACTATCATGATCTGCAATGCCATCACTGTCTTCCACATGCTAAGAAGTGGTCTGATACATTGCCAAAAGAAAAGGAGCTCTGAAGTCAAGCTGAAATACTTTCAAATTATGGCTGTAGCTCTCACCATGTGTGAGAGCTTGGGCAAGTTCCTTCCCTTGAATGTTATTCCTTGTCTGTAAATAAATGGGGATAATACCTTCCTCATATGGTTTTTGCAAAGATTAATAAAGTACATAAAACCTCTTACACAGTAGAAAATCCTATAGGTGCTCAACAAATGCTGGTAATTTTTTTATATTGTGGGAACTAAATAAACACAGAACCAGTGACTGAACAAACAAATGAATGGACAAAAGGAACCGGATGTTCTCTTTTATAAGATTTTATTTATTTATTAGAGAGGGAGAACACAAGTGGGGGAAGGGACAGAGGGAGAAGGAGAAGCAGACTCACTGCTGAGCAGGGATCCCAACAAGGGGCTCAATCCCAGGACTCCAGGATCATGACCTGAGCTGAAGTTAAGACTCACTGAGCCACCCAGGCACCCCAGAAGTGGAAGTTCTTAAAGAGCATTTCATCGAGGTGAGAGGTTGTCAAACACTTAGTTGTTATTGTTAATAGCAAAAACCTTGCTTCAAGTAAAATCTAATGCAGAAAGTCAACACGGAAAACAAGAAAAATTGAGCTGTTTCAATTAAAGCAAGAGTTGGGGTCCTATGGTCCTTTTATTCAGACCCCTTTGTTCTCTTCTTTGGAAAGAAGAGTCAACTTTGTCCTGAAACTCCAAAAACAGCAGTCTGAAAACCACAGATCGAGGCTATATTCTCTAAACTAAATTTTATTATATCCTTTATCTAGATTCCACATATTTTTTTGTCAGTTCTCTTTGTTAATAATCTAAATGAAATCTTTATCATTACATCTTCTAACTTGTTGATACACAGGAAAGCTGCCTTTGTAGACAAGTAAATTCTCTTAAAAATTCTTCAAATGTTTCAGTTTATTCTCCTGGGATTTTCCAAGTATATAATCATATTGCTTATGAATGATAATTTTTTATCTCCACCTGGCCAATATTTTTAATCTCATATTTGTTTCATGTTTTAGAGTATGCACCATAACCTCCAAAATAATGTTACATAAAAATGGTCATGATATGCATCCTACTTTAGTTCTTGATTTTAATTAGCTTTCTTGTACACCAGTTATTCTCTGTTTTGTTGCTGGGGTCCCAACCCTCTGAGATTTTGATTTTATTGGTCAGGAAAGGTCTTGGGCATCAGAAGGTCTTAAAAGCTCCCCAGGTAAATACCCAATAGTGCAATTGCTGAGTCATAGGGTAGCTCTATTTTTAACTTTTTGAGGAACCTCCACACTGTTTTCCAAACTGGATATACCAACTTGCATTCCCACCAACAGTATAAGAGGGTTCCCCTTTCTCCACATCCTCTCCAACATTTGTTGTTTCATGCCTTGTCAATTTTTGCCATTCTAACTGGTGTAAGGTGGTATCTCAATGTGATTTTGATTTGAATTACCCTGATGGCTAATGATGATGAACATTTTTTCATGTGTCTGTTAGCCATTTGTATGTCTTCTTTTGAGAAGTGTCTGTTCATGTCTTCTGCCCATTTTTTTACTTGATTGCACTACTGGGTATTTACCTCAAAGATACAGATGTAGTGAAAAGAAGGGGCACATGCACCCCAATGTTCATAGCAGCAATGCCCACAATAGCCAAACTGTGGAAAGGGCCGAGATGTCCTTCAACAGACAAATGGACAAAGAAGATGTGGTCTATATATACAATGGGATATTACTCAGCCATCAGAAAGGATGAATACCCAACTTTTGCATCAACATGGACAGAATTGGAAGAGATTATGCTAAGTGAAATAAGTCAAGTAGAGAAAGTCAATTATCACATGGTTTCACTTATTTGTGGAACATAAGGAATAGCATGGAGGAAATTAGGAGAAGGAAGGGAAAAATGAAGGGGGGGAAAGGAACCATGAGAGACTATGGACTCCGGGAAACAAACTGAGGGTTTTGGAGGGGAGAGGGGTGGGGGGATGGGTTAGCCCAGTGATGGGTATTAAGGAGGGCATGTATTGCATGGAGCACTGGGTGTTATATGCAAACAATGAATCATGGAACACTACATTAAAAACTAATGATGTACTGTATGGTGACTAACACAACATAATAAAAAAAGGAAAGAAAGAAAGAAAGAAAGAAAGGAGGTTAAAAAAAAGTTCCCCAGGTGATTCTTATGTTCAGAGAATTGAGACTCCCCCCCCCCCCCGCCAGCCAGCTGATTTACCATGGAGTATGCTGTTGGCTGCTTATTTGATATAGAATATCCTTGCCATATTTAGGAAGAATTTGCTATTCCTATGTGTCTAGGGTTTATTTGTGATTCTGTTCATTTGTTTGTTTTTTAGTTTAGAAATAGTGTTGCAATGATTTATTGAGATGATTACAATATACATATTTTTTTATTCTTATCTTAATCCCCATACATTACATCATTAGTTTTAGATGAAGTGTTCCATGATTCATTGTTTGTGCATAACACCCAGTGCTCCATGCAGAATGTGCCCTCCTCAATACCCACCACCAGGCTAACCCATCCTCCCACCCCCCTCCCCTCTAGAACCCTGTTTGTTTTTCAGAGTCCATCGTCTCTCATGGTTCGTCTACCCCTCCGATTTCCCCCGCTTCATTCTTCCCCTCCTGCTACCTTCTTCTTCTTTTTTTTTTTTCTTAACATATATTGCATTATTTGTTTCAGAGGTACAGATCTGAGATTCAACAGTCTTGCACAATTCACAGCACTTACCAGAGCACATACCCTCCCCAGTGTCTATCACCCAGTCACCCCATCCCTCCCACCCCACCCCCCACTCCAGCAACCCTCAGTTTGTTTCCTACAATTAAGAATTCCTCATATCAGTGAGATCATATGATACATGTCTTTCTCTGTTTGACTTATTTCACTCAACATAATACCCTCCAGTTCCATCCACGTCGTTGCAAATGGCAAGATCTCATTCCTTTTGATGGCTGCATAATATTCCATTGTATATATATACCACTTCTTCTTTATCCATTCATCTGTCGATGGACATCTTGGCTCTTTCCACAGTTTGGTTATTGTGGACATTGCTGCTATAAACATCGGGGTGCACGTACCCCTTCAGATCCCTACTTTTGTATCTTTGGGGTAAATACCCAGTAGTGCAATTGCTGGATCATATGGTAGCTCTATTTTCAACTTTTTGAGGAACCTCCATACAGTTTTCCAGAGTGGCTGCACCAGCTTGCATTCCCACCAACAGTGTAGGAGGGTTCCCCTTTCTCCGCATCCCCACCAACATCTGTCATTTCCTGACTTGTTAATTTTAGCCATTCTGACTGGTGTGAGGTGGTATCTCATTGAGGTTTTGATTTGGATTTCCCTGATGCCGAGCAATATTGAGCACTTTTTCATGTGTCTGTTGGCCATTTGGATGTCTTCTTTGGAAAAATATCTGTTCATGTCTTCTGCCCATTTCTTGATTGGATTCTTTGTTCTTTGGGTGTTGAGTTTGATGAGTTCTTTATAGATTTTGGATACTAGCCCTTTATCTGATATGTCATTTGCAAATATCTTCTCCCATTCTGTCGGTTGTCTTTTGGTTTTGTTGACTGTTTCCTTTGCTTTGCAAAAGTTTTTATCTTGATGAAGTCCCAATAGTTCATTTTAGCCCTTGCTTCCCTTGCCTTTGGCGATGTTTCTAGGAAGAAGTTGCTGCAGCTGAGGTCAAAGAGGTTGCTGCCTGTGTTCTCCTTTAGGATTTTGATGGACTCCTGTCTCACATTGAGGTCTTTCAACCATTTGGAGTCTATTTTTGTGTGTGGTGTAAAGAAATGGTCCAGTTTCATTCTTCTGCATGTGGCTATCCAATTTTCCCAACACCATTTGTTGAAGAGACTGTCTTTGTTCCATTGGACATTCTTTCCTGCTTTGTCAAAGATGAGTTGACCATAGAGTTGAGGGTCCATTTCTGGGCTCTCTATTCTGTTCCATTGATCTATGTGTCTGTTTTTGTGCCAGCACCATGCTGTCTTGATGATGACAGCTTTGTAATAGAGCTGGAAGTCCGGAATTGTGATGCCGCCGGCTTTGCTTTTCTTTTTCAACATTCCTCTGGCTATGCGGGGTCTTTTCTGGTTCCATACAAATTTTAGGATGATTTGTTCCATTTCTTTGAAAAAAGTGGATGGTATTTTGATGGGGATTGCATTGAATGTGTAGATTGCTCTAGGTAGCATTGACATCTTCACAATATTTGTTCTTCCAATCCATGAGCATGGAACGTTTTTCCATTTCTTTGTGTCTTCCTCAATTTCTTTCATGAGTATTTTATAGTTTTCTGAGTACAGATCCTTTGTCTCTTTGGTTAGACTTATTCCTAGGTATCTTATGGTTTTGGGTGTAATTGTAAATGGGATCGACTCCTTAATTTCTCTTTCTTCTGTCCTGTTGTTGGTGTATAGGAATGCCACTGACTTCTGTGCATTGATTTTATATCCTGCCACTTTACTGAATTCCTGTATGAGTTCTAGCAGTTTTGGGGTGGAGTCTTTTGGGTTTTCCACATAAAGTATCATATCATCTGCAAAGAGTGAGAGTTTGACTTCTTCTTTGCCAATTTGGATGCCTTTGATTTCTTTTTGTTGTCTGATTGCTGTGGCTAGGACTTCCAATACTATGTTGAATAGCAGTAGTAAGAGTGGACATCCCTGCCGCGTTCCTGACCTTAGGGGGAAAGCTCTCAGTTTTTCCCCATTGAGAATGATATTCGCTGTAGGTTTTTCATAGATGGCTTTTATGATATTGAGGTATGTACCCTCTATCCCTATACTCTGAAGAGTTTTGATCAAGAAAGGATTCTGTACTTTGTCAAAAGCTTTTTCTGCATCTATTGAGAGGATCATATGATTCTTGTTCTTTCTTTTGTTAATGTATTGTAACACATTGATTGATTTGCGGATGTTGAACCAACCTTGCAGCCCAGGGATAAATCCCACTTGGTCATGGTGAATAATCCTTTTAATGTACTGTTGGATCCTATTGGCTAGTATTTTGGTGAGAATTTTTGCATCCATGTTCATCAGGGATATTGGTCTGTAATTCTCCTTTTTGATGGGGTCTTTGTCTGGTTTTGGGATCAAGGTAATGCTGGCCTCATAAAATGAGTTTGGAAGTTTTCCTTCCATTTCTATTTTTTTGGAACAGTTTCAGAAGAATAGGTATTAATTCTTCTTGAAATGTTTGGTAGAATTCCCCTGGGAAGCCATCTGGCCCTGGGCTTTTGTTTGTTGGGAGATTTTTGATGACTGCTTCAATTTCCTTAGTGGTTATAGGTCTGTTCAGGTTTTCTATTTCATTCTGGTTCAGTTTTCGTAGTTGATACATCTCTAGGAATGCATCCATTTCTTCCAGGTTATCTAATTTGCTGGCATAGAGTTGCTCATAATATGTTCTTAAAATTGTTTGTATTTCTTTGGTGTTGGTTGTGATCTCTCCTCTTTCATTCATGATTTTGTTGATTTGGGTCATTTCTCTTCTCTTTTTGATAAGTCTGGCCAGGGGTTTATCAATCTTGTTAATTCTTTCAAAGAACCAGCTCCTTGTTTCGTTGATCTGTTCTACTGTTCTTTTAGTTTCTATTTCATTGATTTCTGCTCTGATCTTTATTATTTCTCTTCTCCTGCTGGGTTTAGGCTTTATTTGCTGTTCTTTCTCCAGCTCCTTTAGGTGTAGGCTTAGGTTGTGTACTTGAGAACTTTCTTGTTTCTTGGGAAAGGCTTGTATTGCTCTATACTTTCCTCTTAGGACTGCCTTTGCTGCATCCCAAAGATTTTGAATAGTTGTGTTTTCATTTTCATTGGTTTCCATGTATTTTTTTAATTCTTCTTTAATTTCCTGGTTGACCCATTCATTCTTCAGTAGGATGCTCTTTAGCCTCCATGTATTTGAGTTCTTTCCGACTTTCCTCTTGTGATTGAGTTCTAGTTTCAAAGCATTGTGGTCTGAAAATAGGCAGGGAATGATCCCAATCTTCTGGTACCAGTTGAGACCTGATTTATGACCTAGGATGTGATCTATTCTGGAGAATGTTCCATGGGCACTAGAGAAGAATGTGTATTCCGTTGCTTTGGGGTGGAATGTTCTGAATATGTCTGTGAAGTCCATTTGGTCCAGTGTGTCATTTAAAGTCTTTATTTCCTTGTTGATCTTTTGCTTAGATGATCTGTCCATTTCAGTGAGGGGGGTGTTAAAGTCCCCCACTATTATTGTGTTGTTGTGGATGTGTTTCTTTGCTTTTGTTATTAATTGCCTTATATAATTGGCTGCTCCCATGTTAGGGGCATAGATATTTACAATTGTTAGATCTTCTTGTTGGATAGATCCTTTAAGTAGGATATAATGTCCTTCCTCATGTCTTATTACAGTCTTTGGTTTAAAATCTAATTTGTCTGATATAAGGATTGCCACCCCAGCTTTCTTTTGGTGTCCATTAGCATGGTAAATGGTTTTCCACCCCCTCACTTTCAATCTGGGGGTGTCTTTGGGTCTAAAATGAGTCTCTTGCAGACAGCATATCGATGGGTCTTGTTTTTTAATCCAGTCTGATAGCCTGTGTCTTTTGATTGGGGCATTTAGCCCATTTACATTCAGGGTAACTATTGAAAGATAGGAATTTAGTGCCATTGTATTGCCTGAAGGTGACTGTTACCATATGTTGTCTGTGTTCCTTTCTGGTCTATGTTGCTTTTAGGCTCTCTCTTTGCTTAGAGGACCCCTTTCAAGATTTCCTGTAGGCCTGGTTTTGTGTTTGCAAATTCCTTTAGTTTTTGTTTGCCCTGGAATCTTTTTATCTCTCCTTCTATTTTCAATGACAGCCTAGCTGGATATAGTATTCTTGGCTGCATATTTTTCTCATTTAGTGCTCTGAATAGATCCTGCCAGTCCTTTCTGGCCTGCCAGGTCTCTGTGGATAGGTCTGTTGCCAATCTAATGTTTCTACCCTTGGAGGTTACATATCTCTTCTCCCGAGCTGCTTTCAGGATTTTCTCTTTATCTATGAGACTCGTAAGTTTTACTATTAGATGTCGGGGTGTTGACCTATTTTTATTGATTTTGAGAGGGGTTCTCTGTGCTTCCTGGATTTTCATGCCTGTTTCCTTCCCCAAATTAGGGAAGTTCTCTGCTATAATTTGCTCCATTATACCTTCTGCCCCCCTCTCTCTTTCTTCTTCTTCTGGGATCCCAATTATTCTAATGTTGTTTCATCTTATGGTATCACTTATCTCTCGAATTCTGCCCTCGTGATCCAGTAATTGTTTATCTCTCTTTTTCTCAGCTTCTTTATTTTCCATCATTTGGTCTTCTATATTACTGATTCTCTCTTCTGCCTCATTTATTCTAGCAGTTAGCGCCCCCATTTTTGATTGCACCTCATTAATAGCCTTTTTGATTTCTACTTGGTTGGATTTTAGTTCTTTTACTTCTCCAGAAAGGGTTTCTCTAATAACTTCCATATTTTTTTCAAGCCCAGCTAGTATCTTTAAAGTGATGATTCTGAACTCTAGATCTGACATCGTACTAATGTCCATATTGAGTAGGTCCCTGGCAGTCGGTACTACCTCTTGTTCTTTTTGTTGAGGTGATTTTTTCCGTCTTGTCATTTTGTGCAGAGGAGAATAGATTAATGAGAGAACAAAATGCTAGCAGAGTAAGAACGTCCCCAGAAAATATACTCTAAACAAATCAGAAAAGATCTGAAGCAGTGGGAAAAGAAAGGGAAAGAGAGAAAAAAGAAAAAGAAAAAAAAGAAAAAGATAAAGATAAAAACAAAAACAAACAAAACAACAACAACAACAACAACAAAGCAAAATGTGATCAAATATGATCAGGCTGGTATATAGATCAGTGCCACACACTAGATTTGGGGTGTATTTTGGTCTTTTAGAAGAAAGTGCCTCCCAAAATTTTAAAGAAAGAAAAACTTATGTATGTACAAAAATAAGGGTTGATATGATGAAGGGATGGAATATGACTGTAAAGATGGAAATTATAAAAAATTTTATAAAAAGAATTGATAAGAAGTTGTTTGAAAAAAGAAAGAAGAAGATTTAAAAAAAGAAAAAAGAAAAAAAAAAGGGAGGGGAGGGGAGTGGGAGGATGGGTTAGCCTGGTGGTGGGTATTGAGGAGGGCACATTCTGCATGGGCACTTGGTGTTATGCACAAACAGTGAATCATGGAACACTTCATCTAAAACTAATGATGTAATGTATGGGGATTAACATAAGAATAAATTGTATTAAATGAAGAGCCTATGCAGAAGAAATTGCTAAACCTACTAATAAAATACTCTGAGAAATATTGAGAAAGTTAATTTAAAGTGCATAAAGATTAAACTGAAAAAAGATCCTTCTGTAAAAGTGTCAAAATAATAATTTTCAAATATGTTCTCATTTAGAAAAAAAAAAAAGGGAGAGGATGTGATCAGGCAGGGGAATAGAAAACACCATATACTAGAGATTTAGGGTATATTTTAATCTGTTAGAAGAAACTATCTCAAAATTTTAAAGAGAGAACAACTTATATATATAAGCCAAAAATACGGGTAACTACTATGAAGGGATAGAATATGACTCTAAAAATGAAAAATAAAAAAATTTTTTTTAAAAAAAGGGATTGATAAGATGTTGGTTGAAAAAGGGTAAAAGAAAAATTCAAAAAAAAAAAAAGAAAAAAAGACAGTTAAAAAAAAATTAACTTTGAAAGACTACAGAATCATGGTAAAAAAGCCATGAATTCTATGTGCAGTATTCCCCTAGCGCTGGAGTTCTGCCGCTCTCCTTGATCGGTAAACTTGGTCTTGGCTGGCTGTTCTCGCTGATCTTCTGGGGAGGGGCCTGTTGCCGTGGTTTCCAAATGTCTCTGCCGGAGGCGGAATTGCCCCGCCCTTGCCCCCTCCCGGCTAAGTAATCTGCTAGGGTTTGTTCTCGGGAGCTTTTGTTCCCTGCGAGCTTTCCGTACAGCTTTGGAGGCGGAGAGTGAAATGGCGGCCTCCCAATCTCCGCCCAGGAGGAGCCGAGAACTCGGGGCCCCGCTCCTCATGAGCCCCCAGAGAAAAGCCGTCAGTCACTCCCATCTCCCCGGTCCTCGGCCGCACTCCGTGCTCACCCGGCCTGTGATCGCGCGTTTCTATCTCTGGCACCCGACCCCGTGTGGAGTCTCCAAACCCAGCAGATCCCTGCGGTGCACTCCCGCGCGGCTCCTCCCGGGGGAGGAAGGTGAGTCTCCCCGGATCTGCCGCTTGTTGGGTCCCTGCTGGAGGAGCAGGGGCCCCACTGTGCCGCGGATCACGGTTTATGGCAACCCGGAGCTGAGAGCCCGCGCCTGGGCTCTGCCTCTGCAGCCGGCTTCCCTCCTCCGTTACCTGGGAGCTCTGCCACACTCAGGCACCCCCAGTCTTTCTGTGACCCCGAGGGTCCTGAGACCACACTGTCCCGGAGGGTTCCACCCCCCGCTTAGCCACCAGAGTGATGTCCCTGGGCGGAGCAGACTTTTAAAAGTTCCAATTTTGTGCTCCGTGGCTCTATCACTTGCCAGAAGCGGCCGACGGAGGCCCCTCCCCCGCCGTCTATCCTCCCGAATATCGCCTTGGATTCACTTCTCCGCACGTCCTACCTTCCAGAAAGTGGTCGCTTTTCTGTTCAGAGAGTTGTTGCTATTCCTTTCTTCGATCTCCTGTTGGGTTTGTAGGTGTTCAGAATGGTTTGATCCCTATCCAGCTGAATTCCTGAGAGGAGACGAAATCCAGGTCTCCTACTCCTCCGCCATCTTGCTCCGCCCCCCACAATATACATATATTCTTATCAGATATATTAAAGTGATGAATAAAACATCCTTGTATTCCTAGGTAAAACTCAACTTGGCCATGGTGGATTATTCCATTATTGTTCTGAGTTCAGTTTGCATTTATATTTATAATTTAGAATGATGCCTTTTTTTATTTGTGTGAACATGTATAGTCATTATTTTGGGTAGAGTTCTAGAAGTAGAGTTGCTGAGTCATGTGATAAGACTGTTTCATTCTTAAAGAAGTTTTCATATTATTTTCCAAACAAACTTGTTTTAAGAGAGAAACTCAATTTGTATATCATATATGTGATCTTGTTTTATATTTATTTTTCTTTAAAGTGAAAATCTTTCAGAAATTGATCAAAAAATTAGGTCACTTGTTTTTTCCAAGATTTAATTTTGAAACTTTATTGGCAAAATTGTTTTAATACCTTAAGGCACGATTTTTAAAAAAACTACCTCAAAACTGCCATTTGATATTAGATAATGTAAAACTTCTCAAATATTTATTTGTATAAAACTGGGATTACAAGTTTTTGAAGTCAATATCTAAAAGGTTCTCAAATTCATTGCACCTGAAAATATTGCAAACATTGCTGAAATTTTCAGCAGCTTTTCTTCATGAATGATTTATCCATTAGGAACAATTTCTGACTTCCAATACTGTTTAAAACATTAAAGAAAAACCAAAGGCTCTACTTATATTGGACAATAGACTTTTAAACAAAGAGACAAAGAAGGAAACTCTATAATAATAAAGGAACAATCCAACAAGAAGATATAACAATTGTAAATATTTATGCACCCAGTGTGGGAGCACCCAAATACACAAAAAATAACAAACATAAAGGAACTAATCAATAATAATGCAAATAGTAGGGGACTTTAACAAACCACTTATATCAATGGACAGATCATCTAAGCAGAAAATCAACAAGAAAACAATGGCTTTGACACACTGGACCAGAAGGATTTAACAGATATATACATAACATTCCATCCTAAAAGAGCAGAATACACATTCTTTTAAAGTGCACACAGAACATTCTCCAGAATAGATCACAAAACAAACCTCAACAAATTTAAGAAGCTTGAAGTCATACACAAGAAAAAAATCTGAAAAGACCACAAACACATGGCGGTTAAATAACATGTTACTAAACACTGAATGGATCAACTAGGAAATAAAAGAAGAAATAAAAAAGTACATGGAAACAAATGAAAATGAAAACACAGTATCCAAAACCTCTGGAATGCAGCAAAAATGGTTGTAAGAGGGAAGTATACAGCAATACAGGTGTACCTCAAGAAGCAAGAAAAATCTCAAATAAACAACCTGACCTTACATCTAAAGAGCTTTTAAAATAACAACAAATGAAGCCTAAAGTCAGCAGAAGGAAAGAAATAATAAAGATTAGAGCAGAAATAAATGATATAGAAACTGATATAAAATGATATAAAAATCAGTTGAACAGATCAACGAAACCAGGAGCTGGCTCTGGTTCAATAAAGTCAATAAAATTGTCAATAAAATTGGTAAATCTCGGCTGCCTGGGTGCCCCTGAAGGGTTAAGCATCTGCCTTTGGCTTGGGTCATGATCCCAGGATCCTGGAATGGAGTCCCACATCGGGCTCCCTGCTTGGTGGGGAGTCTGCTTCTCCCTCTGTCCCTCCCCACTGCTTGTGCTCTCTTCTCTCAAATGAATAGATAAAATCTTTTAAAAAATTGATAAATCTCTAGTCAGACTCATCAAGAAAAAAAGAGAAAGGACTCAAATTAAATAACAAATGAGAGAGGAGAAATAACATCAAAACCTCACAAATATAAACAATTATAAGAGAATATTATGAAAAACTATATACCAACAAATTGGACAACCTAGAAGAAATTAGTAAGTTCCTAGAAACATATAAACTACCAAACAGAAAGAAATAGAAAATTTGAACAGACTGATAACCAGCAAAAAAAAAAAAAAAAAAAAAATAAAAAAAAAAAAAAACCCAAAAAAAGTCAGGACCAGACGGCATCACAGGTGATTTCTACCAAACATTTAAAGAAGAGTTAGTACTTATTCTTCTCAAACTATTCCAAAAAATAGAAAAGGAAGGAAAACTTCCAAATTCATTCTATGACACCAACATTACCCTGAGACCAAAACACCACTTAAAAAAAAAGAACTACAGGCTAATATCCCTGATGAACATAGATGCAAAAATCCTCAACAAAATACTAGCATACTGAATCCAACAATTCATTTAAAAAATTGTTCACAGGAGGCACCTGGGTGGCTCAGTCAGTTAAGCGGCTGCCTTCAGCTCAGGTCATGATCCTGGGGTCCTGGGATCGAGCCCCGCATCCCACTCCCTGCTCAGCGGAGAGCCTGCTTCTCTCTCTCCCTCTGCCTGCCACTCTGCATACTTGTGCGCTCTCTCTCTCTCTCTCTGTCAAATGAATAAATAAAATCTTTAAAAAAATAAATAAAATAAATAAAAAATAAAAAATTGTTCACGATCAAGTGGGATTTATTCCTGGGTTGCAAGAGTGGTTCAACAGTCACAAATCAATCAATGTGATATGAGAAAGGATAAGAACTATCAATAAGAGAAAGTATAAGAACCATATGACCATTTCAATAGATGCAGAAAAAGCATTTGACAAAGTACATCTTCCATTCATGATAAAAAAACCTCAGCAAAGTAGGTTTAGAGGGAACATACCTCAACATAATAAAGGCCATCTATGATCAGGTCATAGCTAAAATCATCCTTAATGGGGTAAAACTGAGAGCTTTTCCCCTAAGGTCAGGAACAAGATAAAGATGTCCACTCTCACCAGTTTTATTCAACATAGTACTGGAAGTCCTAGCCACAGCAATCAGAAAACAAAAAGAAATAAAAGGCACCCAAATTGGTAAGAAAGAAGTAAAACTTTTACTATTTGCAGATGACATAATACTCTATACAGAAAACCTGACAGGCTCCACCAAAAAACTGTTAGAATTGATAAATGAATTCAGTAAAAGTCGCAGGATACAAAATCAATATACAGAAAACTGTTGCATTTTTATACATTAATAATGAAGCAGCAGAAAGAGAAATTAAGAAAACAATCCCATTTACAATTGCACCAAAAATAAGGTATCTAAGGATAAACCTAATCAAAGAGGTGAAGACCTATACTCTGAAAACTATAAAAAAAGATGAAAGAAACAAAGATGATACAAAGAAATGTAAAGACATTCCATGCTGATGGATTGAAAGAACAAATATTGTTAAAATGTCCATACTACCCAAAGCAATCTACACATTTAATGCAACCCCTAACAAAATACCAATAGAATTTTTCACAGAACTAGAACAAACAATCCCAAAATTCATATGGAACCACAAAAGACCCTGAATAGCCAAAGCAATTTTGAAAAAGAAAAGAAAAGCTGGAGGCATCACAATTCCAGACTTCAAGTTATACTACAAATCTATAGTAATCAAAACTGCACAGTACTGGCACAAAATAGGCACATAGATCAATGGAACAGAATTAAAAAACCCAGAAATGAACCCACAACTATATGGTCAACTAATCTTTGACAGAGCAGGAAAGAACATCCATTGGGAAAAAGACAACAAATGGTGTTGGGAAAACTGGATAGCAACATGCAAAAGAATGAAACTGGACCACTTTCTTACATCATACACAAAAAATAAATTCAAAATAGATTAATGACCTAAATGTGAGACCTGAAACCATAAAAATCCTAGGAGAGAACACAGGCAGTAGCTTCTTTGACATCGGCTGAAGCAACTTTTTTCTAGATATGTCTCCTGAGGCAAGGAAAACAAAAGCAAAAATAAATTACTGGGACTACATCAAAACAAAAGGCATTTGCACAGAGAAGAAAACAATCAACAAAACTAAAAGGCAACCTGCAGAATAGGAGAAGATATTTGTAAATGACATATCCAGTAAAGGATTAGTATCCAAAATATATAAAGAACTTAAACACTCAACACCCCCAAAATAAATAATCCAATTAAAAATGGGCAGAAGACATGAACAGACATTTCTCCAATGAAGACATATAGATGGCCAACAAACACATGAGAAGATATTCATCATCACTCATCATCAGGGAAATCAAATCAAAACTACAATGAGCTACCACCTCACACCAGTCAGAATGGCTAAAATCAACAACACAAGAAACAACAGGTGTTGGCGAGGGATGTGGAGAGAAAGGACACGTGCACTTTGGTAGGAATGCAAACCACCGCTGCCACTGTGGAAAACATATGGAGGTTTTCAAAAAGTTAAAAATTCAGCTACCCTATGATCCAGCAATCACACTACTGGGTATTTACCCAAATACAAAAACACTAATTCAAAGGGATAGATGCATCCCTATGTTTATAGCAGCATTATGTACAATAGCCAAGATATGGAAGCAGCCCAAGTGTCCACTGATTGATGAATGGATAATCTCAGGAAACAAACTGAGGGTTGCTGGAGTGGTGGGGGGGGTGGGAGGGATGGGGCGGCTGGGTGATAGACATTGGGGAGGGTATGTGCTATGGTGAGCGCTATGAAGTGTGCAAGACTGTTGAATCACAGATCTGTACCTCTGAAACAAATAATACAATATATGTTTTTTTTTAAAAAGAAAAAGATAGCAGGAAGGGAAGAATGAAGGGGAGGAAATCGGAGGGGGAGACGAACCATGAGAGACGATGGACTCTGAAAAACAAACTGAGGGTTCTAGAGGGGAGGGGGGTGGGAGGATGGGTTAGCCTGGTGATGGGTATTAAAGACGGCACGTTCTGCATGGAGCACTGGGTGTTATGCACAAACAATGAATCATGGAACACTACATCAAAAACTAATGATGTAATGTATGGTGATAAACATAACAATAAAAATTAAATTAAAAACAAAGAAGATGTGGTATATATCTACAATGGGATATTACTCAGCCATAGTAAAAATTGAAATCTTGCCATTTGCAACATGGATGGAGCTAGGGAGTATAATGCTAAGCAAAATAAGCCAGTTAGAGAAAGACAAATACCATATGATTTCACTCATATGTGGAATTTAAGAAACAAAGTAAAGGAGCAAAGGGGGGGAGAAGAAAGAGAGAGAGAGACAAATCATGAAACACTCTCTAGGGGCACCTGGGTGGCTCAGTCGTTAAGCGTCTGCCTTCGGGTCAGGTCATGATCCCAGGGTCCTGGGATCGAGTCCCGCATCGGGCTCCCTGCTCAGCGGGAAGCCTGCTTCTCCCTCTCCCTCTCCCCCTGCTTGTGTTCCCTCTCTCACTGTCTCTCTCTCTGTCAAAATAAATAAATAAAATCTTTTTAAAAAACCACTCTTAACTATAGAGAACAAACTGATGGTTAGTAAAGGGTGGGTTAAATAGGTGATGGGGATTAAGGAGTGTACTTGTGATGAGCTTACGATATCACTTGGGTGATATATGGAATTGTTGAATCACTATATTGTACACCTGATAGAACACTGTATGTGAAAAAATTTTAAATTAAAAAAAATAAATTAAAAAAAAAGAAAAACCAAAGTATACATTAGTATACTTAATTAAATTCCTGGATTTTCTGATATTTTTGGTATCAGGAAATTAAACTTTGTACATATATGTGAATGACATATTTTTATGTATTCTGTGTCCCATTTTAGTACTAATAGCAGTAATAATTGCATTATGTTTAAGGGGTGTCTGCTATGTTCAGACACTGTTCTAAACTCTTTATACAATTACTTATTCATTTCTCAGTCTTACACATTTGAGAACTGAAGCACAAAAGGGTTAAAAATTGTCTTCCTACAACTAGAACATGGTGAAACAGGATGTGAAACGGGGTACGTTGGCACTAGAGGACACACTTTAAGACACTATTTCATGCCACCTCTCAATGCCATCACATGCCACCTGTGTGACATTGGGAGCAGACAAGCTCCTTAACCTCTGAATTTCTTCAGTTTGCTCATCTGTAAAATGAGGATAATAGTAATCCCTCCCTCACTGGGTCCGTAGGAGAATTACGTGGATTAATTGTGAAACCACACCTGCCATGAGTAAGAACTAAGTAAGTGTTGGTTAAAAAGATACCAGCCAGGCTATCTGGTCCCCGAGCCTTACCCATTGGTTCTGGTGTCAGGGTAATCTAGTTTTTATTTATTTATTTATTTATTTATTTATTTATTTATTTATTTATTTATTTATTTATTTAGGTTGTGCTCGTTCTAAAAAATGACTTGAGTAGCTTTCATTCTTTTGCTACTTTTTCTGAAATCAGCTTTAGTCATTTATATTTTCTCCCAAACCATTCATTTTCCATTTTATTGGCATAGGTACATAGGATTTTGTTTTTAAATAATAAAAAGCTCTATAATGTTACCATATTTTATTTTCTAATTTTGTTTGCTTTAATTTTCTGTTTACAAAAAAACAAAAAAACAAAAAAACACCAGTCTTAATTTTCCTGATTTTGTTTCTGTTTTTTTTTTTTTTTTTCAAGAAAAGGTCCCTGTATTTATAGAAAGCATATAACACCTTAAATTTGCCTGTGTACAACTTTGATCATATCCAACAATTTTTTACTGGTGCAATTCCTAATCAACCTGGTTTTTGGGTGTCACCCCAGTCACTTCATTCACAGTGTGCTCTTTTCTGGGTCACATTTGTTCTCTCCCGAATTGCTCTCAGGCTACTGTCACCTCAGGGGTTTCTCTTCTAAGATTCTTGATTCAGTTTATCTACTTCCAACGTATGAGGATTGTTGTTGGTTTTGTTTTTTTTTTTAAGACTTTATTTATTTATTTGACAGAGAGAGAGCACAAATAGGCAGAGTGGCAGGCAGAGGCAGAGGGAGAAGCAGACTCCCCGCTAAGCAGGGAGCCCAAAGCTGGACTCGATTCCAGGACCCTGGGATCATGACCTGAGTGGAAGGCAGATGCTTAATCAACCAAGCCACCCAGGTTACCCCGCAACACATGGGGATTGTACATAACTGCAACAAGGGAAGGAAGATTAGATTTTCATGAGTTTTCCTGATCCAGTTACATGATCCAGGCTTACAAAGTGACAACTGATAGTTCTTCCACACAAACAAGAAGTAATTACAAATACAATAAAAGAATTGGTGCGATTTGCCCTAACAGAAGAAAAGGGAGTGGGAGGAGAAGGGAAGGAAGGAAGGGACGGAGGAAGGAAGGAAGGAATAAACTTAACAAGGAACATGAAAGAAATATATAAAGAAGACTTTCAGAAAACTTTAAAACTCTTCTGAGAGATATTTTTTAAAAAACAGCTTGAATATAAACATAGAGCTATTCCTTGTATTGGAATAGGAAAAGTTAATATTGTAAGAATGCTAATTATCTCTAAATTAATGTTAATTTGTTGCAACCCCAATAAAATATTGGATTTTTAAAATCAGAGCAGCTGAATCCAAGATTATTGTATAAATATCAAAATTCATGCTTAGCCAGAAAAAATTTTCTGAAAGGAAGCATAAGAATTAAGCAAATTCTACCAGATAATAAGGTATGTTATAAAGCAAATGTGGTTAAGCTAAATGAATAAATCAGGACAGAGAATCCGGAACTAGACTCAAAGGCATATGCAAATTTAGTATATAACCAAGGCAATATTTCAAAGCAAATGCATTTTTCAAATAGTAATAATGATATTATTCACAAAGTTAAATACTTTTCTTTAAATGTTTAATTTTTATTATGTTATACACTTATTATAATATTTGTTATAAATGTTATTCATCTTTTTTATAAAAACGAATCTGTAAAATCCTAGGAAAAAACAGGGAAGTTATTTTTATATTCTGGATTGGGAAAGGCCTTTTTAATATTTGCTGATCATTTCTGATCATTGCTAAGAAATTTTTAAGCACTTGAAATATATTTATTTAATCCTCACACTATGTTATAATGTCCATTTTGGCACAAAAAAATTGAAGGAAACTTGGCTTTTGTCCCCATAGCTCAAGCTGGAAGTACATAGTCAAATAGTTTTACTCTAGAGCTTGTGTTCTCAACCATTATAACAACTGACAACCCCCTCCCCCCGACAGCCCGGGAAAAAAAGAAATGAAGATGGAGCCTAGTGGCAGGTCCTGGGCTCAATCCCCCCTTGGCCTTAAAACGTGGGCGGTTACTGACTGCCTATGTCCACAGATGGGTCATTGTTAGCACAGGTATACAAATGTCTTGGCATTATTGTCTAACCTATGAACAGGTAGCAGGATGGTCCTGGTGCCCATCACCAGGAAGTGAGAAGCAGGTAATGTGATGTGTGAAAGGCAGTCTTGTAGCCTGGCAAAGTAATTATGCTGGACCTGGCAGGACCTTATGCTGGAAATATAAAATGCCACTGTAAACAACCTATTTTTTTCCCTCCAAGAGGAAGAGAAAGCTGAGGAGGCAAGCTTACCCAACATCTGCAAGTGGGATGGCTCCTGGCATGCTTAGTTTAAAATATATCTATTGTGTGGATCAAAGTAAACTAAAATTTACTTATGTAGGATTTATGTGTCAGAGGGCTCATTTTTGTCCATCTTCCAACACAGTAGTCTGCAGAATTACTTCAAATCTTACCTCACTGCCTACCCCAAGTTATATTCCAGATGAAGAAAATATTTCTTATATAAATCAATCTATAAAGTCCTAGGAGAAAACTTGGGGGAATTGTTTTTATAATCCAGAGTGAGAAAGATCTTTCTAAAATAAGGACATTAGGGAGTCAGTTAAGCGTCTGCCTTCCACTCAGGACATGATCCCAGGGTCCTGGGATCCAGTCCCGTTTCAGGCTCCTTGCTCAGCAGGGAGTCTGCTTCTCCCTCTGCTCCCCCTGCTTGGGCTCACTCACTCTCACTCTCTGATAAATACATACATACATACATACATACATCCGTACATAAAATAAAAAAATAGGGACATTAAGGGGTGCCAGGGTGGCTCAGTCCAGTAAGTGTCCAACTCTTGGTTTCAGCTCAGGTCATGATCTCAGGGTCCTGAGATCGAGCCCCCTGTCAGGCTCCGTGCTCAGCAGGGAGTCTGCTTAAGGATTCTCTCTCTCCCTCTCCCTCTTCCCACCCCTGCTCACGTACATGTGCATACTCTCTCTCTCTAAAATAAGTAAATAAATTTTTTTAAAAATAATAAAATAAAATAAAATAAAATAACATTAACAAAATTAAACATTGTGTTTAAATAATAAACATAAATAAATAAAAACATTAACATATTATGATGGTAGAGAAAGATCATTTTTACTATATTGAAATTTTAAAAATTTTGTATAGAAAAATAAAGTCAAAAAGCAAATGAAAATCAGGGAAAATATTTGCACCACCCATAGCAGACAAAAGGCAAATTTCCATAATGCTTGAATTGCTTTTTTAAAAAAAGACATACCACAAAACAAAACAAAAATCCAATAGAATGAACAGAGGACACAAAAAGGAAGTTCATCAGAAAATAAATATAAATGGATTTTTAAAAAATGTAAAGATGTACAACCTCATAATTCTAGAAAGCAATTTATTTTTTTTATTTTTTTTTAGAAAGCAATTTAAAATAAAAATGAAATACACTATTCATCTATTAGACAAAAATCTTTGCTAATGCACAGTATTAATAAGGGAAGAGGAAAAAGACATTTCAGACATTTAATAGGCTAACTAGTACATCTTCTTTAGAGGACAATTAAGCATGATAACGGTAATAATAATGGTAATAACTTATATTTACTGAATGTTTGCTACATTGGACAGACACTAGTCTAAATGTCAGATATTTTCATTTAGTTATTCCTCATACCAACAAAATGAAGTCCTTTCTATCATCATCCCTATGAGAAAACAAAGGCACAGAAGTTAAGAAACTTGCTCAAGGTCACATGTGTAGTGAATGGAGTAGCTGGATTCAAACTAAGTCTGGAAAAGTCAGTTTAATTATGCATTCATTAGGATTAGGTTTGACTGCACAACACAGACAAGAAAATAACTATGATTTAAACAAGGTAAAAGTGTATTTCTCTCCCAAGTAAATGAAATCTGGAGGTGTGCAGTTCAAGTCTGGTAGGGCAATTATATTCTATGAAGTGCTCAGAAATCTAGTTCCTTCCAGTTCTCTCTCTACTCACCATCCAAAGCGTGTGGCCCTGGAGCTCCTGGTCCAAGGCAGCATGTAAATTACATCAAAGAATAAATAACAAAGGACAAACGCATGCATCAGCTGTCTTCAAGTTTCTCAGAAGCTGCCACATGACTGACACTTCCTCTTATATTGCTTTGGCTGCAAGGGAAGCTGGGAAATGTAGTCCTAATTCTGAGTAGCCATCTGCACAGCTAAGCACAGGTAATAGCCATGAAAGGAAGGGGGTAGGGGGTTGGAGGTGGAGGAAGGTCTTTCCCGCCTGCTGACACTGCAATTCCAGTTCTAAGAAATTTCCCAACATTTATGCAAAAACATATTAGATCTTCCTCGATTTACTATGGAGTTATCTCCAGATACACTCGTGGTAGGTTGAAAATATTCTAAGTAAAAAATGCCTCCGATACACCTAACGTACTGAACATCGTAGCTTAGCCTAGCCCATCTTTCATGTGCTGATGGTTGAGAGACAGCATCTAACACAAAACCTATGGTACATTAAAGTGTTAACAGTCTCATGTATTTCTTTGAATACTGTGCTGAAAGTGAAAAACAGAATTGTCTGGGTACAGAATTGTGAGGCTGGCTGGGAGTTGTGGCTGGCTGCTCTGCCCAGCACCACAAGAGAGTATCCTACCTCCTACCACTAGCACTTAGATCAAAATTCAAAGTACAGTTTCTACTCAATGCTATCATTTTCCCACCATTGTAAAGTCTATCACTGTAAGTCAAGGAAGTTTAAGTCAGGAACTGGTTATTCTCCATTTATCCTTCCAGATGTGTCTTTGGGCCCTACTCTGCCTACCTGTACCCTGTGATCTGACCTCCTTGGACCGCATCACTTGGGTGTCCTTGTCCTCTGGCTTCCACTTGCAGTTGGCAGAGGTACCAGCAGGTAACCAGAGAGCAAGAGGAGAGAACAGTCAGGATATTTACTCTGAAGGCTGCAGTTTGGGCAGTGGCTACGTTCCTCAGTCTGTGGCCACATCTCCTGTTGGGTGGTCTTTCTCACAGTGGTGGGCTCCCTGGCTTCTACTAACACTGCTCCTTCCCCTTAGCCCTCTGGGCCTAGGGGAGGTGAAGGCTTCTCTTGCTAGTCCCCAAGCACTCAACTGTTTTTTCTTGGGCCCTTTAATCCTGCCAGCACCTGTGTTCCTAGTTCCTCCAGTAAACTCTCTTCAGGTAAGCTTTTACAAACACCATCTGCTTTCTGCTGGACTCTGGCAGACACACATATGTACAAGGATTTTCACTGCAGCATTGCTTAAAATAGCAACAGACTAGAAAAAAATTAAATAGTCATTGACAGGGGACTAATTAAATACCTATAATGCAGTCAGAGTAGGAATATCATGAAGTGTATTTAAAAAATAATGTCTCACTATACTATCCGCTCAAATTTTTAAAATGGTAGATCTCCTGTTATGTGTTCTTACAACCACAAAAAACATGTCTCTATAAACTTAAATGGAGAGCTCTTGATGATAGGATGCTACCAACTATGTTTAAAATACAGATATAAATATATAATTAGATTTGCATTTAGATAGATTTGCATGTGAGATAGCTATATTAATATGTATTATATACTTAAAGGTTCTGGGAAAAAAACTAGAAAATGTTAATAATGGTTACCTCTGGGGAAGAATAATAGAGGCCTAGGGTAGGGCACAGATTTACTTTCAATGAGTACCCTTTGATACTACTTATGAATTTTTACCATGTATATATCACCTTTTAAAAAACTAGTTAGGGGGGCACCTGGGTGGCTCAGTCTGTTAAGCATCTGCCTTTGGCTCAGATCATGATCTTGGGGTCCTGGGATGGAACCGTGCATCAGGCTCTCTGCTTAGCAGGAAGCCTGCTTCTCCTCTCCCTCTGCCTCTCCCCCTGCTTGTGCACTTTCTCTCTCTCTGTCAAATAAATAAATAAAAATCTTAAAAAAAATAATAGGGAAAAAATATTGTTTTCCTCAGGATATATATAGGGAAGTGTATGAATGGGAAAACAGTATTCCTTTGATAGTCCAATAATGTAATTTGGATTCCAACTTCCTCTTCTCCCTGCTCTGTCCTCCCTTTATCCTCTCCCCCCATACAAGGCCACTAAAACCTCCTTTCTCAGAAAGGGTAGCACCTTATCCCCTTGGGGCTACTGTGGTTCCCCCACCCCATGAAGTCACTGCTCTTACTGCACTTGAGCTTCACCATGATCTAGAATCTTCTTACATACTTAAAGTTCTTACACTAAACTTTCAAAGTCTGTCCTCTTAGGAAATTAAACTACCTTTCAGGTTTCTACAAAAAAGATCTTACTCTCTTAGCTTACAACTTTTGGAACATGGTGAATTCTCCCAGGATTGGCCAAAAGGACTCTCCAATTGAATTCAAACACTCTAGTTTTACTCTGGGTTGAATTCAAAAGTACCAAGCTCCTTACCGAGTCTTTTGCCTTTGGATCCCATTCCTTCTTTCATTTGTCAATTTAGCATTAATTTATGAAGTGTCTACTTTGTTCTAAAACTGTAGGAGGTGCTAGAAATTAAGAAATGAATGAGCCCTGTCCTCATAAATATTAAGTCTTATGGTGGGAACATGAAAGTGTAAGAGGTGTCAATTGAAGTGAATATAGAGATTAGAGTCAGGGCACAGAGAGTCATAGATTGTAACTGGGATTTCTAAGTGTGGGAGAATGGGGGGTGGTAATAAATGGTAAGTAGGGGGGCCATAGGAAGACAAGTGAAAGGGAAGGGCATATAAAGCATTAGAAGCAATGTAACTTGAAGCAGGACACTACGGTAACTTACAACTGTTAATGGAAGATTAAAATGGGGAGTTAATCTGTCAGAGGTCATTGGTGTCATCATCACCCTGGAAAGAATAAAAGGGAAAGGTGAAGGAATGAGTTAAGAGTGTCTATTACATCAACAGACACATTGAAGATGCTCAATATCACTAATCATCAGAGAAATTTGAATCAAAACCACAATGAGATATCACCTCACACCTGCCAGAATGGCTAGTATCAAAAAGAAAAGAAATAACAAGAGGAAAAAAAATACTCATGCACTGTTGGTGGGAATGTAAATTGGTGCAGCCACTCTGGAAAACAATATGGAGGTTCCTCAAAAAATTAAAAACAGAAATACCATATGATCCAATAATTCCACTAATGAGTATTTACCCAAAGAAAAGGAAAACACTAATTTGAAAAGATATATGCACCCCTGTATTTATTACAGCATTATTTAACAATAGCTGAGATATGGAAGCAACCTAAGTGTCCATTGATAGATGAATAAAGAAGTGTGGTAGACATACACAATAGGAATATTACTTAGGCCGTAAAAAAGAAAAAAAAAACTTGCTATTTACAACAACATGGATGGACCTAGAGCATATTATGCTAAGTGAAATAGGTCAGAGAAAGATAAATACCATATAATTAGACTTGAATGTGGAATCTAAAAAACAAACAAACAAAAAAAACAAATAAAGAGGCAAACCAACTCTTAAATATAGAGAACAAATTGGTGGTTGCCAGAGAGGAGGTAGATAGAAGATGTGCAAAATAGGGGAAGGGGATTAAGAGGTACAAACTTCCAGTTATAAAATAAATAACTCACAGAGATGAAAAGTATAGCATAGGGAATATAGTCAATATTGTAACAGCATGCTATGGTGACAGATGGTGACTACACTTAGGTGAGTACTGAGTAATGTATAGAATTGTCAAATCGTTATGTTGTACACCTGAAAGTAATATAACACTGTATGTTATACTTAAGTAATAAATTAAAAATTAAAAAAGAGTGTCTATTATAGTCATTATTCAGGAAAGAAAAAGAAAGAATAGGTTAAATGTTTGCTGGTTGTTTTGGACTGCATTAAAATGTGTTCATATTAAGATGCTGCATCAAAATGTTGTACCTGTGGGGAGGGGGAAGACATCTAAGTATAAAACAATAGGGCATATCAAAAAATTGCTGATAGTTGATCATGCAAGAGCCTAGGAGCATGAACAAATGGCCAGGGACCAGTAAGGATGCAAAGGTGGAGCCAGGGGCTGGGTGGGAAAAGCTTTTCCTATCATGCTGGAGTGTGGGGGAGCCACAGCTTGACCAGGCAGTGATGTAGTAAGTTGTGCATGTTAGAAAGATCACTCTTTCTAAGAGGAGTACAGATGTGAGGTCATTTAGAGACTATCATGCTGATGCTAAGCAAATATGGAGAAAGGACAGGCATACAAGAAATGTTGATGCTGTAGAATCAACAGAAGTTAGTTACAAGTTGAATCATGGAGGGCAGGGAACAAGAGGAATTAAAGTAAGATAAAGAATTAAAAAAGGAGAAGGAAATTTGGGGAAAATGTGTTAGTTTCAGGTTATTTGTGGGATGGCCACATAATGAAGTCTGGGACACAGTCACGAATAACAACAATTCAATTTCCTATTTTTACTTATACCCTCTTCCTATATTTAATATCACTTTTCCCTGCCCTCTAATCCTTGACCCTCCAATCTCCTCCCACTTCAACTTTGCCTAATTAACACCCACTGACTCTTTAAGGATTAGCTCAAGCCACCACCCCATCTGAAATATCCCTCATGACACCATCTCCTTCCCATGAAAGCTGAGTTAGGTGGCTTTTCTCCTCACACTCTTATAATGCTCCATGCATATTTCAGTTATTACACCATAATATCTGTCTCCTCTATATGATTTTAAGCTCCTTGTGCGTAGGGTCTACATCTTCTTCATCTCTAATAGCCTCAGCATATATAGCGCAGTGCTTGTTAGGACGCATGTGGTTCTCAGTGATCATTGAATGAATGAATGAATCTAGAGTTGCAAAAGGAAAAAAATTTTTCTCAGACTGAGGTTGAGAAATATTGGAGCATGTTGAAAGTTGTGGTTATAGGGGACTGAGTGAAAGTTTGAAGGTGTCTATAATCTAAGTTCTATCTATGAAATAAGAGTCATTTCACAAGAGGGGCGCCTAGGTGGCTCAGTGGTTAAGCGTCTGCCTTTGGCTCAGGTCATGATCCCAGGGTCCTGGGATCGGCCCCAAGTCGGGCTCCCTGCTCAGTGGGGAGCCTGCTTCTCCCTCTCCCTCTGCCACTCCCCCTGCTTGTGTGCTCTCTCTCTCTTTCTCAAATAAATAAATAAAATCTTTAAAAAAAAGAGTCATTTCCCAAGAAAAGGTGAAAAAGATGGGTTGCAGAAAATGATGGAGGTTTGGAATAGCTGCTGTGGGGAGTGGAAATAGTAGGTGACCAGACCCCTTTAAGACTGGCAAGGAGCCATAAGGGTCAGCTAACATCACAGCCATAACGTTATAGTGAGTGACACCAATGACTGTGATTCTCTCTAGCAGCTCAGTAAGCCGAGTGTGAGAGAGGAGGGGCTAAGAAAGGAGGGGACTCCTCCAAGCTTCAAGGCCAGCAAGGCAAGATGCAGCAGAGGACAAGGAGGCTCTGACACAAAGTGACATACTGTGGGCTGTACACTGGATTAGGAAAGGAAGTGGAGCCCCAAGGGACATCAGACAGGGAAACGAGAGTGAGGGAGTAGGGACCACAGGTGTCCATCAGGCTGAAGAAGAGAAGTTGTGGGGTCAAGTGGTGTGACACCTGGTCAGGGGAGGCTCTTGAGAGATCAGCAGGTTAAGTTTGCAATTCCAGCATGAGACATCTGGGTGACAGTAGAGCCCAGAGCACAGCTACAGAAGTTAGCTGCTAAAGGAAACTGGTGGTTAAGGTTGTGGGAGTCAGAAATGTTTAAGAACACTGAAGCTACATTGTTGGGCCAGTTATACCAGGATTCTGAAATTGTCCACACCAGAGGCATGAGCAAGGTGAGAAGAGTATGAAGGGGGTTCCAGAGAGTTCATGAAAAAAGGGTGCTACCTGGGATTGAATAGATGAGCTGATGTGGATGGAGGCAGGAATTTCAGGGGAGCAGAAAGATAATGGCCCAGAAGTGGTAATAAGGGGCCTGTAGAACACTGCCCAGCCTCTGCCCTAACTCTGAAGGAGTTTTCTCCCTGCTGGAGCAAACTCTCCAACCTCTAGAGTTTAGACAGCCTTTATCTTTGCTCCTCATTCTGGCATCATGATTCTGCTTTCTGAGACATCTCTTAATTTGAGTCCCCAAGTCTGGTGCTCTTATTTTGCTTTTTCATGGGCATCACTCCATGTCCCAGACTGTTATGATCATCAAAACTAATTTGTCCTATTTTTCATTCCTTCATGTCACTAATATGACCAATTCTACAGGAAGTAAGCTGACTTTTACCCTAGATGATAATGGACCAACATGCTGCTCTGCCCAAGATATATACTTGCATCTTAGATCCTCTCAGAAGTGTGTTTACCCAACCCACTCTACAAAGTCAGCAAGCAAGGCAACCTTCTTGGTATACATCAAAATGCAACAACTATGTGTTTTCAGGGCTGCTTCTTTTAGCACATGAGCAGGTAGACCAAAAGCAATACTGTAAATTATTTTAAGTTAGGGAGTGAAAGGAAGATAAACTGCCATAAAGGCATTTTAAATTATTGGGAAGAAGGGGTAGAAAAACAGTGTCCTAAACTCACAGTCATTCATGCAGGACATCTTATGTTCCCAGGATTTCAGGTTAAACAACATGTGGTTTATATAGTAGAAAAAGCTCTATCTTTGCCTTTCTCATTATGCTCTGTCAATACCTGGTCACCACAAAAGCTGTCTGACATCTACTAACAATCCCAATCAATAACAGATGGTAATTGAGAATCCATAAAATACTGTGGTAGGCATGCGTGGGCAGAGGGTATGAAGTATAGAACATGGTCCCTGCCTTTATGAAACTTGAAACTTAAGGGAAAGTGAAGCCAAGTCTACATGAACAATTAACTAACAATAAAAGTCAGAACCTATGTTAACACTATTTCAAGTCAACATCAAGAATCAAACACTTTATTGCTTTGGAATTATTAACACTGCCAATGTGTTAGAAAGTTCTCTTGAGTTTTAGAATGTTGTGGGAGGTTGGCCTTTTCTGAGCACAGGCATTTCCCAAACCTGTGCATTGTGATACCAGCCACTCAGATCAGCAGGCTCCTTAGCCTCTGCTTCCTGCAGAATGAGCTGGCATTTTTGTCTACGACACCACCTGGCTTAGTAAAGTAGGTCACATTAGGGCTCTTGGCTCAGAGACAATGAGAGGCAGTGGAACATGCTGTAACTGAAGAGACCGTGATGATATCTTCCAAAGAGACTTTTAAGAGTAGAAAGGCCAACAAGAAGATTATAGCTATAATCGTTCTTTTTATTTTTAACCCATCCTTTTCTTCCTTCATTATATAGCCTATACTCTAGTAAAATATACAAATTCAACACATTTCTATTATCTTGGCACAGAGTACTGTAAGAAAAAGTGTCTTACATTATGTGGTACATTTTCATTTACAAAATCCTTCTGCATATATGAACTCTTTTGATCCTTGATGCAAACTCTGTAGAAGTGAATATTACTGACCCAGTTTACATAAGTTCATTTGGGGTTCAGGCCCTATTCACTCCACCACTAGAGATGAGTTAGCAGTTACCTTACCCACCCTCAGGGGCAGGACCTCCCCTCCTCATAGAGCAGCCGAGTCTGGTTCTAAATGTTACCACTCTTTCTTTCTCTAGACCCTACCTCTCCTACCAGCCAACCCTTCCTGTCCAATCTCCATGGAACTCAATTCAATTCAACAGGAAATTAATGAATGCCAACCATAAGCCAAACACTATACTAGGAATTGCAATAATCAAATTGATACCCTCAAGGAGGGGCCAAATTAACTAGGGAGAGAGAGAAACAAAATATTACAATAGCACAACAATTACAATAGAGGGATGCACATGGTAGCACAATAGTTCCAAGAAGGGTGTAATTAACTCTGCCTGGTAGGCTTAAGTAAGTGGTGGTGGAGACAAAAGTTGAAAGATGAGTAAAGAGGGTAGAGAAGGCATTCCAGGCAGATGCAACCTTACCTGTGCAAAAGTAAAGGAGCGGGGAACTGTAAGAAGTTCAATTTAACTCACCTCCTATCCATATCAACACCCAATGTAATTAGAGAAAAACACAAAACAGTTACTTGAGGGCTACTGACCTCAAGTGAGGTCATAGGCTGCTCACTCATAGACTATTAGTTCAACAAGTTCTTTCTCTGCAAACCTCCACCTGTTCCCTACCCCTTCCTCACTCCTATCTTATAACTTTGCCTACTAATGCACTCAGAAAATCAAATCAGTGAGAAGAGAATTTGCAAAAATCACCTGCTACCGCATCTACTATTTCATCTACATCTATTTCCATGCGCTCTGCATTCACCAACATTAGCATGAATGATCTGTTCATCCCTCTCTGAGCCAGCACTTCTTTGGACAGTAGACTCAAGGCACTCTAGCCTTCTCAAGGACATTGCTGTAAGTAATCGTTCCCCACTCTCCCGCATCATCATATCCATCAGCAAAATGGAAAATACAAAAATGCTGTTACTTCTCAAATTTTAAAGAGAAAAAAAAAAGCCCTCTCTTGACCCCGTTTCCTTCCCCTCCTACCACTGCCTCATTTTTCTCCATGACTTTGTTACAAAACTCCTTGAAAGAATTGCCTTACCCACCATCTGCAGTCCCTCTTCTTCAATTCTCTGTTGAACCCACTCCAATTAGGCTTTTCCCTGGTGCTACTGAAATGTCTCTTGTCACGTGTCAATAATCTCCACATTGCAAAATCCAATGATCATTTTTTTGACCTCATCCGATTTGACCTGACCTGCCCTCAGCACTTGACCCATCTGATCCCTCCCTCCTCGAAACACATTCTTCACTAGGCTTCCAGGACTTGACACCCTCCTGATGGTCTCTCCTCCTCCTTCAGTGGCCACTCCCTCCAGTTTCCTTTGCTGATTCTTCATATCTTCCAGAACTTTAAGAGCTGGAGACCCTGGTGCTCAGCCCTTGCATGACTTCTCTTCCTCATCTACTCTCACTCCCTAGGTGATCTCATTCAATGTCACAGTTTCAAATACCAAGTAAACCACCCATGAGTCCTGCCTCAACCTCTCTTCTAAGTCCAGATGCCTATGTCTAACTGCATGCTTAAAATGCAGCTTGAATGTCTGACAGGCATCTCAAAATCACTATGTTAAAAAAGTGACCCCTGGGGTGTCTGGATGACACAGTCGGTTAAGCATCAGACTCTTGGTTCTGGCTCAGGTAATGATATCATGGGTCATGAGATTGAGCCCCATGTCAGGCTCCCAGGGAGTCTGCTTGAAGATTTTCTCTCTCTGTCCCCCCACCCTCTAAAATAAATAAATAAATATTAATTTAAAAAAAACCTATCTCCATCATGTGACCCAGCCCAAACCTTGGTATCACCCTTGGTACCTCATTTTTCTTATACCCTACATTCAATCCACCAGCAATCCTATCATATCCACCTTTAAAATATATACAGGATCATAATCTTTCTCACTATCTCCACCACTTCTATGCTGATCCATGCCACAGTTATTTCTGGATTATTACAATAACTTCCTTATTTGTCTCATTGCTTATATGCTTGCCTTCCACCCCATTTTACTCCCCAGACAGTAGCCAGTGATTCTTTTAAAATGTAAATTAGATCAGACCACTCAACTGACATTCCATCTCATCTAGAATAAAAGCCAAAGTCCTTATAATGAACTTCACATGTTACATGATATGCACCCCCCCCCACACACAAACATACCTCTTTGACTAAATAAGTGAATGAGTAAATGAGTGAATGGATGGTAAGGAAGAGGAAAATGGGATGAGAGTAATCCTAAAGAGTTAGTCAGATGATAACCTTTTAACCAAGCCAAGAAGTGGCTTCAGATTTATTTGAATGTAATGGGTAGTCATCAAAGGTTAAGATTTCTAGTACAGTAACTATCTCCTGTAAACCCTTGTTTCTAAATACAATTCGTGTGTTACCTTCTATACAAATCCTGACTTTCTACCAATCTTCCTTCCCCCCAGAAAACCAGTCACAGAAAACTTTTTGCTACTCCTTTAATGTGTCACATTTTCAAACTTTCATGCCTTTGCCCTGTTTCTTCTGCCTGGAATGCCCTTCCTTACTTTGCCTGAGACACATCTACTCTAGAAGACCATCAGGTGCCATCATTTTTGTAAAGCACTCCCTGGTTGCTCCCAGAGAGCCATGTGTTTTCTTCTTTGGGCTTGTAGAATACATTTATTCACCTCTATTACAGATGTTATCAACTCATTATAGTTAACTTGTTTACATATTGGCAAATCCCTGGAGGACAAGGTCCACGATCAGTTCTTGATGAGGCCTCTGCCCTTTGCATACAGTGCCTACAACCTAGTACATGCTCAATACATGTCTGATGAATGAAAATGAGCCAGCAAAATAGAATGAAAATTAGTAAAGGAGTTATATAAGAGAAACCAGAGAGTGAAATGTCATCAAAAACAAAAGAAGAGGGATTTTCAAGAAGTAAGGAGTGGTCAGTTCTTCAGAATTTTAAATAAGCTCACAGATGTCATTATATTTAAAAAGTAGGAGAGATTTGGAAATAAAATAGTCAAGGTTCAGTAGCATATAACAAAAATTATCTTATATCTAAGCAGTGATTTAATATGAGCAATTGGGTGCTCAAAGCATCATTGGAAGGACTGGATAAATGGGGTGTAGACTGCACTTCCAGAATCCAAGAACAACACTGAAAAACTGTCTTGCCAGAGTAACCCCAGCCTCTGCCACAATGGGAAAGGTAGAAACAAGGAGGCCATCACTGGAACCATTGGCTCCAGAGCCATTACACCTGCTAGGTCTGCACGAGCCAAAACAGGTGTCCTACACCCTGTCTCCTGATACCAATGACTGGCCCCTAAATCTCTGCTAATGCTGCCACAGGAAAACACATCTCCATGACTGCATTAGTTTTCAATTGCCGTGAAACAGATTACCACAAATTCTTAAAACAACACCCATTTATTATCCCAATTCTGTAGGTCCAAAGTCCAGGCAGACTCAACTGGGTGGTTCTCTGCTTCAGGTTTCACCAGATAAGAGTCAAGATGTCAGTAGGTTGGGTTCTTATCTGGAGGCCCTAGAGAGGAATCTACTCCTAAGCTCATTTGAGTTTGGCAGATCCTTGCAGTTCTAGGACTGAGATCTTTGTTTTCTGGCTGTGGGCTAGGGGTCACTTTCACAGTTCCTCACACAGGCCTTCTTACAGGCCCTCCCACAGCATCACATCTGGGACAAGATCCCTCTTGTGGAGTCTCCCTCACACTAACCCCTCTGATTTCCATTATTGCCTCCAGCCAGAGAAAACTCTCTGCTTTTACATGGATTTATGTGATGAGATTAGGCCCACCCAGATAATCTCTATATAACACAACACGATTACAGAAATGGTATCTTTTCATATTCACAGATTCCCAGGATTTGGGTATGGAACCTTGCGAGCTGTTTTATTAGAATTCTGCCTACCACATTGTGTTTGCCAAAAAATGCAGTAGAACCAATTTCACCTTCTGAATTAGTCTCCAGAGAAACAGAACCAATAAGATGTATATATATAGAAAGAGATATATTATAAGGAATTGGGTCACATGATTGGAGAGGCTGACAAGTCCCAAGATCTGCAGGGTGAGCAGGCAAGCTGGAGACCCAGGAGAGCTGATGGTATACTTCTGATCCACAGGCTGGCAGGCTCAAATCCCAGGAAGAGCCGATGTTTCAGTTTGAGTCTGAGGAAGAAACCAATGTCCCAGTTAAAGGCATCCAGGCAGTAGGAATTCCCTATTATCCATGGGAATGTTGACCTTTTTATTCTATTCAGGCCTTCAGTTGATTAGATGAGGCCCACCTACATTACGGAAAGTAATCTGCTTTACTCAGTCTGCAGATTCAGATACTTATCTCATCCAAAACACCATCACAGAGCACCAGAATATTGTTTAACCAAATATCTGGACCCCTGTGGCCCAGTCAAATTGACATATAAAAGTAACCATCATACCTTCCAAATTTCATGCAAGTACATCCAACTGGATGAACCTAAGTCCTATTCAGAACCCCAGCTGCAGAGGTGTCAGGCAGCTTGGGAAGGTGCATTAGAACAGCGTCTTTCAAACATTTTGACCCCAATGTACCATAAGAAACACATATTTTGTCACAGCCCAGTATAAGCACACATATACACACGCACACATACACATAACATACACACACATATAAATAAATGAAACAAAATTTCATGAAACATTAGTTATCCTTACTAAATGTAATGTAGTTTTATATTTTCTTTATGGTTCTATTTCATTTTAAACCATGCTGATCTTGATCCACTAAACTGTTTCATGACCTTCCAAAAAACAAGGCATTGGGGCACCTGGGTGGCTCAGTCGTTAAGTGTCTGCCTTCGGCTCAGGTCATGATCCCAGGGTCCTAGGATTGAGCCCCACATGGGCTCTCTGCTCAGCGGGAAGCCTGCTTCTCCTCTCCCATTCCCCCTGCTTGTGTTCCCCCTGCTTGCTGTGTCTCTCTCTGTCAAATAAATAAATAAAATCTTAAAAAAAAACAAGCATCATTAGGAAGGCAGACTGATTTTGAAGGTCAATCTTTGGGAAGTAATATTCCTTCAGTTATATGTCTCACAATGTCTGATATGTAATACCACATTAGTTAAGCTGAATTGAGTACAGACAATAGGCTTTCAATTCAATCTTAAGACAGACTAAGAAAATTCTGAGTCCTTTTATAAGGGTAGGTCCATAACTAGCCAATAAAATCAAACAATGGATATCAAGGGATGCCCTTTTCCATCTCCCACCCCATGCAGGAAGGCTAAATTTGTGAGTCCACTGAAATATATGGGACCTATTTTTCAGGAGGAAAATGACCAACAAGGAGGTGTTCATGTGCAAAGCATAGACATGATGAATTATTATAAATAGGTGTTGAAGCATGTAGAAATTATCCATTCTGTGCCACTTATAACAAGTCCTTGGGTGCCTGGATGGCTCACTTGGTTAAGCGTCTGCCTTCGGCTCAGGTCATGATCCCAGGGTCCTGGGATTGAGTCCCACATCGGGCCCCCTGCTTGGCAGAGAGTCTGTTTCTCCCTTTATACCTCCCCCTGCTTGTGCTCTCTCTCTCTCATGCTCTCTCTCTCTCAAATAAATAAGTAAAATATATATATAAAAAAACAACCCAAGTGCTTGACTCCCTTTGATTATCATGTCAATACATAAGGCACAGTTTAGAGAATGTTGTTACTCAACAATGGCAACTCTTGGTTTCATGTTTCTGTTACACCCCCAAGCCCCAGAGGGTAAACTGTGTCTCTGAAATAAGGCCCTAAAGAAGAATTCATCCACTTCCCACCACTCAATCTCCCTTACTAAGCTCTTCTCCAGGGAAATGACTTACTTGTTTAGATGCCTTGGATAAGCAGTAAGCATATTTCTGAGTGTAGCATTTCCATTTAACTGGACTCATGCCCTAGGCAGCTTATAAGGATCAGCCCAGGGAGTCAACTTGAATTGATCCCCTTCCTCTCTTATTGCCACATCACTGGCAGAGTTTCACACATTCAGATTTAATTCTCTCTGAGAAAAAAATGAGGAATTTGGGTTTCCTATACACAGGTCATATTATGAAGTCTTCTTCACTCAGCTGCACAAGAGCATGAATGAGAAGACAGGGGCATTGTATGATCCAGGAAGTGAGTCTGTAGGACTAGCTTGTGGTAGTTGTCACAAAACTTCACCATTGCCAAAAGACTAGAAAACCTCGAAATTGCTGAAATTGTGATGGTTTGAGGACTCTTACATAAGGATTGTCAAAATCTGGATATGTGTTCTATACAGAAGCAATAAAAATCATTTAATATAGATTTAATGAGCACCTACTATGTGATATTTAGAGCTCTACTCTAAACACAGAAGTAATCAAGACAGACCAAGTCCCTTCTTATATAGTAGAGGCTGGCAGAGGACCACTAACTGGTAAACAAGTAATTAAGAAATGGGCAAAGTAAATGGGGTACTGAGACTCAGCATCTGGGACCTACCATGAGGTCCAAGTTACCTAAAGCAAACATATACTATGTCACGCATCTCATCTATGGGCCATAGTTCTAACAGTTGTGACGAATTTGTAATTGCTACACATTGTAACTGCCAGAGTATCTCCCCTTTCTCCTAATTACATTTATTTTTAAGAAATGATGTGAATTATTGAAAGATACTGGAGATTCAGAGAACCAGTAGATGCTGGAAGACCACGTTTGAAATAGCAGCCCTAGAGGTCAAAAGGCACAACATCTAATCATGTTTTCTTTATAAATAACTTAATTAAAGTATAACTGATATACAATAAACTGCACATATTTAAAGTATATAATTTGGAAGTTTTGACATACATATACATACACATCACATCAAGGAAAAAAACGTATCTGTCACCTCTAAAAATTTCCTTGTGTCCCTTAGTTATCCCTCCATCCCCTATGCCTCCCCAATTCCCATTCCTAGGCAATCATTGTTCTGTTTTCTGTCACTATATATGATCTTGTATTTTCTAGATTATACAAAAGAAAAATATAAAACATACTCTTTCTTTTTAGGGGGTTTGGCTTCTTTCACTCAGCATTTTCAATTTTATCCATACTGCTGTGTATATCAATAGCCCATTACTATTTTGTTTATCCATTAGCATGTCAATGGACATTTGGGTTGTTTCCACATTTGGCCTATTATAAACAAAGCTTCTATAAACAATCATGTAAAAGTTTTTGTATAGACATATACTTTGATCTCTTTTGGAAAAATACCTAAAAGTAGATTTGGCTGAGTCATATGCTAGGCTGCATGTTCAACTTTCTAAGACACTATAAAACTGTTTTCCAAAGGGGTTGCATCACTTTTACATTCCCATCAACAATGTAAGAGAGTTCCAGTTATTCCATATCCTAGCTAACACTTGGCAGCCCAGTCTTTTAATTTTAGACATTCTAGTAGGTATATAGTGTTATCTCATCGTAGTTTTTATTTGCATTTCCCCTTATGATGTTGAACACATTTTCATGTGTTTATCTGCCTCACATATATCTTTTTTGGTAATGTGTCTTTTCAAATTTTTTACCCATTTTTTATTGGATTATTTATCTTCACAATATTGAGTCTTGAGAATCATCTATATATTCTAGATGATCATCTATATTTCTAGACACACAAGTCCTGTGTCTCACATACATGATTTGCAAATATTTTCTCCCAGTCTCTGTTTTATCATCTCAAACTCTTAACAGTTCTTTGAAAAGCAAAAGTTCTTAGTTTGATAAAGCACAATCATATTTTTTTTCTTATAATGAATCATGTTCTTGGTATTGTAGGTAAGAAATCTTTGCCTAATCCAAGATCATAATTCTTCTTCAGGTACTGTAAAAATGTTGTTCTACTATATTCTGGATTACATTGGTTCTGATGAGAAATCTGCTTTCATTTTTATCTTCTTCCTCTGTTTCTCTGGATTGAAGCAATTTGATTATGGTGTGCCTCCGTGTAGTTCTTCTCATGTTTCCTGTGGTTGGGGTTCATTGACCTTATTGGATCTATGTATTTATAGTTTTCATAAACTTTGAAAAGTTTTTTCATTATTTATTCAATTAGTTTTCTTGCTTGTCCTCTTCCTTGGAGATCCAATTACATGTGGATTAGGCCATTCGAGGTCTTATTTTCTCTGTGTGTTTCATTTTAGGTGCTTTCCATTGCTATGTCTTTAAGTTCGCTAATCTTTCCTTCTGCAGTGTCTATATGCCATTAATCCCATTAAGTAATCATAGACCAGATTTCTCTTTTTTTTTTTAGTATATGTGCTGCTGAAGCGAGCACAATAGACCAGATTTCTCATTGTAGTCACTGAAGTTTTCATCTTAGAAGTTTGATTTAAGGTCGGGGCACCTGGGTTGCTCAGTCAGTTAAGAGTCTGCCTTCAGCTCAGGTCATGATCCCCAGACAATATTTTCCAAATGCATATAAATTATGAGGTCTTCCACACTGGCCCTGTGTTGTACACAGGGTATTCCCTCTAATCCTTTTGAGTGTTTCATATACAAGAGGTGATTAATACTCAGTTGAATACTCAAGGCACTCTGTTGATCTCTGGATTTCTCTCTGTGAGCAACTTTCTCCTCTCTGATACTCTGCTCTGTTCAGGGAGGCTTCTAGATTTCACAGGTCAGAGTAGCAGAGAGGAGAAAGTTGCTCCCTCTCTACAATTGAGGGAAACTGCTGAGCTTTGCCAGTTTCCTCCTCCCTATACCACAGCCTAAAAATCTCCTCCCAGTCAATAAGCTATGGCACTGTTGGGATCACTTTACTTATTTCCCAACTTCAGGGATCTCTGTCCTTCATTGCCTGTTGTCTGATGTCTTGAGAACAATTTTTTAAAATATATTTTGTCTACTCTTTAGTTGTTTCTAGGAGTATAAATCCAGTTCTTCTATTATATTTGGCTGAAAGTAGAAATGTTAACTCCAAATTACATTTTAATATTGAGTCTTAATTCTCTGGTTTTGTTTTTTAATTTTTTTTCTTCTTAGATGGTAGATTTAATGTGGACATATGGAGAATGACAATTGCTAGGCATGGGGGGGGAACTAGAGGGGATGAGTTGGCAGATGGGAAGTTATAGTTAAAAAAAGAAAAAAAAGTAAAGAATGAGAATAAGCAGTCAAATCTTAAAGAAAGGAATTGATGGAGATTATCAAAGCCACTTGAAATCCCAGCTCTCACCTTCAACACAACTAATATGTGGCTGCAGGAGGATTCAAGCTACTCTTTTCAGCTTGGAAATTTTAATCTGCCAGTGAGCTTTACTAACTTTTACTGGTCTTCATAACACAGCAACAAAGGCAAAGCTTAGGAATTTGTCATCTCTAGTTTCCTAGAGAGAAAAACACCAAAACTATAGAGTAAGTGACAAACTCAAAGTCACCCAGAGTACAGTGCCTGGGTGAAAAACCAGAGTCTTAAATATATCTTTTTACTACTTTGTTCAAATGATTATTCAGCATTGTTTGCCTTGGGAGAGAGTGAGCTGTGGCACAGAGGACACCCTGGATGTGGAGTAGGAGTCTAGGGTTGTGGTCCAACACAATCACTAACAAGCTAAGGGACCTTGAGGAAGTCACTTTACTTTTATAGGTCTCAATTTCCTCAACTGCAAATTGGAATAAGGACTCCCACATGAAGGGTCAATGTGAGATAAATGAGATGATGCATGTCAAGTTTTACAGAGCCTGACACTTCATAACATGTAAGGTTCTATATAGTATCTCTTCTAGAGGGATTTGCTTTTTTTTTTTTTTTTACTGGAAGGAAAGATATGAATCTGCAACTGTGGACGATCAAATAAGATCTGGATAGAGGACTGGCTTACTGGTCCACTTCCTTCTACTCATCTGGCCGTCCTGGCCCTGAGTTCCCTCCAAATCAAAGAATCAATGTCAGAAGACCTGAGATTCACCCCCTAGGTGTCCAAATGCAGACAGATTATTTAGCCTCTCTTCACTGTTAAAATGAAGGTAATGATAGCTGTCATTCATGGAGCACTTATTCTGTGTTGTTGCACATATTTGCACATATTGTCATACTCCTCACAACCCTTTGTTGTTATTCCATTTCATAGAAAACTGAGGTTCAGAGATGTTAAGTAACTTGTTCAAGATCATACACAATACAAGTGGCGTGGCTGGGATGGGCTTCAACTCTGCTTCTGCACCAACACACGTGTTCCAACTTGCAATGTTACACTGCCTTCCCATCTGCGTGTTAAGATTGGGTGAGCTAAGGGCTACCAGTGTTAAGGTAGTGTGTGGCACATTGATGCCCTAGCCACGCTCTTCTTACCTTACCTTACCCAGAACATTTTCATAGTAACTGAAACACCACTCCCTATACAACACAACCTCCTTCAAATTACTCTCAAAGCAAAGGTTGCTCACTCTTACATAGCCTACCCATCGCCCATTCCTTAAAAGGTAAGGTGAGCCTTCACATAGGGTTTTGCTGCCACATCTAGACTATGGCTCCACCACTTTGAATCACTTTGAGTAACTCCTCCTGTGAGCCTGATGCACCAGCTGACGCTCTTCATGCTCCCTCTGCCTATCCTTATCCTTGTCATCTCCTTCTCCCCAAGCCACACACCTGTACTCATTAAAAACATTAACACCTGACTCCTGGGAATTCTCTGCCCGGATTTCTGTCATCATCTAGATAATTTGAACATCTTCACTGATGATGCATCTAACACTCGAGGTTCATGGTTCCTAGACTTCCTTCCACTTCAGCACACTGCCTATTTCTCCCACTAGCTGCAACTATACAATGGTCAGAATATAAAGAGCAACTAATTTAGAAACTTAAAAATTAACAGTAGCAGGTGAACAGGGGAAGGGAAGCAAAACCTGAAGAATGACCTTGTGATGGTTATTACTATGTGTCTACTTGAGTGGGCCATGGGGTGTCCAGACTAAAAATTATTTCTGGGTTTGTCTGTAGAGTATTTCTGCATACGATTAGCATTTGATTCAGAGGACTCAGTAAAGCAGATTGCCCTCCCCAATGTGTGTGGGCAGGATCCAATCTATTGAGATCCTGAATAGAACACAGGACAGAAAAAGGAGAAATCCACCCCCCCCCCACCTTTTCCTTCCTCACTGCAAAAGCTGGGACATCAGTCTCCTGCCTTCTTGGATTTACATCATTTACACCTGTTCTGAGGCCTTTGGACTCCTTTGGACTCAAACTGAATTACATCACTGGCTTTTCTGGGTCTCCAGTGTATAGACAGCAGATTATGACTTCCAAGCCTCCATAATTGTGTGAGTCAATTCCTCATATTAAGTCATATGCATATAATCCCTACTAGCCTTATTTCTCTGGACAACTCTAATTAATACAGACCCTTATATGAAAAGTTTGTGTTTTTCCTCTTTTGTCTCCTGTGATTGACCCGAGGGCAACTCTAATGTGAAACTCTTGAAGCAGGTATGGGTGACAAAATGGACAGAAAACCTGACTTCCTGGCTAGAGATTCCTATTGTCAGAGAATGTGCGAGGAATCTGTTTTCTCTCTCTCTCTCTCTTCTTTCTCTTTTCCTTGTCTCAAGAATAGTCTCAGTTGCAGGGCTATAGCCTAGTAAAATGGGCACCAAAACCCCAAGAGAAAACCCATTTTTCTGACCGGAGTACCAAGAAAAGCAATCCTACAGCACAGAGTATGAGGGAGAATCCTCACTATTTTTCTTTTTCTTTTTCTTTTTTTTCCTGTTTTCTTGCCACCTGCCCTAGAGGAAACTGAGTCTAGCAGAAATGTGCAATAGCAGACTGAATAAAACACCAAAAGATATCCTAGCCTTCTAGGCAAAGGACCAAGAATAGGATCCTTTTGGAATTTTATGCTTTTTGTTTTTTAATTTTTTATTTGAGTGTAGTTAACACACAATGTTACACTAGTCTCAGGTGTACAATATAGTGATTCAACAAGTTTCTACATTATGCTATGCCCACCACAAATGTAGCTACTGTCTGTCACCATACAACACTATTACAATATCATTAACTATATTCCTCATGCTGTGTCTTTTATTCCCATGACTTCTTCATTTCCATAACCAGAAGCCTGTATCTCCCACTTCTCTTCACCTGTTTTGTCCATTCCTCCATTCTTCCTCCCCTCGGGCAACCAACAGGTTGTTTTCTACTTACAGGTTTGATTCTGATTTTTATTTGTTTATTCATTTTTTAAAATTCCACATATGAGTGAACTCATATGGTATTTGTCTTTCTCAGTCACAGCATAATACCCTCTAGGTCCATCCATGTTGTCACAAATGGCATGATCTGATCCTTTTTCTGGTTGTATAATATTCCATTGTACACATATACCACATCTTCCTTACCTATTCATCTATCAGTGGACACTTAGGTTGCTTCCGTATCTTCACTAGTTAATAATGCTGCAATACACATAGGGGTACATATCTTTTTGAATTAGTAGTTTTGTTTTCTTTGGGTATATACTCAGTAGTGAAATTATTATATGGTATCTCAATTTTTTAATTTTTGAGGAACTTCCACACTGTTTTCCACAATGACTGCACCAATTTACCTTCCCGTCAACAGTGTATAAATGTTACTTTTTCTCCACATCTTTGCCAACACTTGTTATTTGTTGTATTTTTGGTTTTAGCCATTCTGACAGGTGTGAGGTAATTTATTTCATTGTGGTTTTGATTTGCATTTCCCCGATGATTAGTAATGCTGAGCATCTTTTCATGTGTCTACTTGCCATCTGTATGTCTTCTTTGGAAAAATTGTTAATTCGGGTCCTCTGCCCATTTTTTAATTGGATTTTGTTTTATTGGTGTTGAGTTGTATAAGTTCTTTATATATTTTGGATATTAACTCCTTATTGGATATATCATTTGCAAATATTTTCTCCCATTTTTTAAGTTGCCTTTTTGTTTTGTTAATGATTTCCTTTGCTGTGCAAAAGCTTTTTATTTTACTATAATCTTAATAGTTTATTTTTGCTTTTGTTTCCCTTGCCTTAGGAGACATATCTAGAAAAATGTTTCTGTGGTTGATGCTAGAGAAATTACTGCCTGTTTAGAGTTTTATGGATTTTTTTATGGTTTCAGAATTTTTATGGTTTCAGGTCTCACATTTAAGTCTTTAATCCATTTTGAGTTTATTTTGTGTGTGGTGGTATAAAGTGGTCCAGTTTCATTCTTTTACATATAGCTATCCAGTTTTCCCAGCATCATTTATTGATGAGATTGTCTTTTCCCATGGTATATTCTTGCCTCCTTTGTTATAGATTAATTGACCATATAATCATGGGTTTATTTCTGGGCTCTCTATTCTGTTCCATTGATTTATGTGTCTATTTTTGCACTGGTACTATACTGTTTTGATTACTACAGCTTTGTAGTATATCCTGAAATCTGGGATTTTGATACCCTCAGATATGTTTTTCTTTCTCAAGATTGCTTTGGCTATTCAAGGTCTTTTGTGGTCCCATACAAATTTTAGTATTACTCATTCTAGTTCTGTGAAAAATACCTTTGGTATTTTCATAGGGATTGCATTGAAACTATAGACTGCTATGGGTAATATTGACATTTTAACAATATTAATTCTTCCAATCCATAAGCATGGAACATCTTTCCATTTGTTCGTGTTATCTTCAATTTCATCAGTGTTTTATGGTTTTCAGAGTACAAGTCTTTCACCTCTTTGGTTAAGTTTATTTCTAGGTATTTTAATCTTTTCGTGCAATTATTCATGGTATTCTTTTCATAATTTCTCTTTCTGCTACTTATTAGTGTATAGAAACACTACCAATTTCTGGGTATTTGTTTTGTATCCTGCAACTTTAGTGAATTCATTTATTACTTCTAGTAGTTTTAGGGGGAAGTTTTAGGGTTTTCTATGCAGTGTCTTACATCATATGCAAATAGTGACAGTTTAACTTCTTTACCAATATAGATGACTCTAATTTCTTTTTCTTATCTGATTGCTTTGGCTAGGATTTACTAGTACTATGTTGTATAAAAGTGGCAAGAATAGACATCCTTGTTTTGTTCCTGATCTTAGTGGAAAAGCTCTCAGTTTTTCACCACTGATTAAGATGTTAGGTGTGGGTTTTTCATATGTGGCCTCTATTATGTTAAGGTATGTTCACTCCAAAGCTACTTTGTTTTTATGATGAATAGATGTTGAAGTTTGTCAGAGGCTTTTTCTGCATGTATTGCATGAGATGATCATATGATTTTTACCCTTTGTTTTGTTGATATGGTGTATCATGTTGATTAGTTTGTGAATATTGAATCACCTTTGCTTCCCTGGAATAAGTCCCACTTGATCATGGTGAATAATCCTTTTAAAGCATTGTTGAGTAGGGTTTTGAGTTTTTAATGTTTTATTATAATACAGTTTTCAAATAATTTAAGAAGTTGATGGAACAGAAAACTTTCTTGCTCTCTTTCTTTGTGATCTATGAATTTCTGTTGTGCTGTGTTTGGCTTTCTTTCTCTTTATTTTTTGTGTATCTATTATAGGTTTTGAGTTTGCTGCTACCACAAGGGCTCATATACAACATCCCAAGTATATAGCAGTCTATATTAATTTGATGGTCATTTAAGTTCAAACACATTCTAAAAATTAAAAAAAAAAATTTACTCCCTCCTCCATGTTTTATATATATGCTGTCATATTTTATATCTTTTTATTCATAATTCTCTTATGTCTAATTATGGTTATTTCTTTTCCACTTAAAGAAGTCTCTTTAACATTTCTTGTATGGCCGATTTAGTGGTGATAAACTCTTTTATCTTTTGTTTGTCTGGGAAATTCTTATCTCTTCTTTAAATCTGAATGATAATCTTGCCAGGTAAAGTATTCTTGGTGGTAGGTTTGTCCTTTCAGCACTTTGAACATATCATGCCACTCCTTCCCAGCATGCAAAGTTTCTGCTGAAAAATCAGCTGATAGCCTTACAAGGGTTTTTTGTTTGTTTTTGTTTTTATTGTAGGTAACTTCTCTCTTCTTCTCTTCTCTCTTGCTAATTTTAAAATTCTCTCTTTATCTTTAAACTTTGACATTTTAATTATCATGTATCATGGCGTAGACTTCCTTGGGTTCATCTTGTTTGGAACTCTGTGCTTCTGCTGGATGTTTATTTTCTTCCTAGTTTAGGGAAATTTTCAGTTATTATTTCTTAAAATAAGTTTTCTACTCCTTTCTTTCTTCTTCTCCTTGGGATCCTTATAATATGAATGTTTGTTTTCTTGATGTTTCCAAGAGATCCCTTAACCTAGCCTCATTTTTTAAAAATTATTTTCTTTTTGCTGTTTATTGTGGGTGTTTTTCAATAATTTGTCTTCCAGATCACTGATATGTTTTGTATCCACTAGTCTGCACCCACTGGTGTGTTTTTTATTTCAGTTATTGTATTCTTCAACTCTGATTCATTCTTTTTTTATATTTTCTATCTCTTTATTAAAGGTCTCACTGAGTTCTTCCCTTTTTCTCTGCAGCCCAGTGAGCATCTTTTGAGGTATATTGCTTACCTCTGTTTTATTTAGTTATTTTCTGAGGTTTTTTTCCTTGTTCTTTCCTTTGGAGCATATTTCTTTATCTCCCTATTTTGCTTGGCTTTCTGTGTTTGTTTTTTTTTTCTATAGATTAGGCAGAGCAGCTACTTCTCCTAAACTTAAAGGAATGGTCTTGTGTATGGTTGTGCCCTGTGTAGACTGTGTGTGATGATTGGTGACTTTTGCTGGCTGGCTAAAGCAGTGGCTACTGTGGGCTGGGGATCCTGGGGCTTTCTATGCAGCAGGTGTCCTGTCAGGACAGCTAAAACTGAAGTTGAGGCCACCCTGGCAGGACAGCTGAAACTGAAAAGGATGCAAGTTGAGGTGTGCTGAGGTGCTCTGTGCAGAGCAGCTGGAGCTAAAGTAGTGTGTGTGTGGGTGGGGCAGAAGGTCCTTGAGCACTCTACAAAGAGGGTGCTTGGACCAGATAGCTGAAACAAGTGGGTGCAAACTGAAGGGACCTGGGCTCTACATGTAGAGGACACCGTGACAGGATAGCTGAAACTGAAGTGGATGTAACCTGGGGTGTACAGGACTTTCCACACAGAGGGTGCCCTGAGGGGGCGGCAGGAGCTGAGGTGGGGTACAATCCAGGACTGGTTCTTTTATATGCTAGTTGCTCTTTTAAACTGCAGCTTCTTAAAGAAAAAAGAAAAAAAAAAGCTTTTTTTTCTGTATCCCAGTGCAATTGATGCTGGTGTGTGTTTGTGGACCTGGGGCAACTGAACCCTACTCTGGTCTGTGCTTTTAAGGTGAATGGAGAGTATAAACCTGTCACTCTCCAGAGAGTGTTCCTGTGGCTCCTCTGCTTTTGGTGGAGTTCTAGTGCTCTCTTTTATATGCCAGTTGCTGTTTCAAACTGCAGCTTTTTTTCTGTGCCCAAGGACAGAAGAATCTGTTCCACTGCCATTCACAGCATGGGTGGGGGAAGGGCCTTAGTTACCCTCTCTGTCTCTCTTCTGTCTTTTGACATTCTCTCTATCTTTTCATGTGCAGAAGCTGTTCAGTTGGCCCTCAGTTCTTCTTCAGAGGAACTGTCCTATAAATAGGTGTAATCCCAAGGGGGCTGGACAAATTGGACCAAAAATTGTAGCCAGGGAGCTAAGGTGCAAGAGCACCTAGTTCCGGAGGACCTAAAAAGATCACGTTTGGCTATTCACCACTAAAAAGTCCAAAGGCAGAGAAATGAGTGGTGGTGAAACAAGAAAGGAATTTATTCAGTGAGGCCAACACCAGGAAGGCAGTGGACTAACATCTCAAAGACTGTTTCCTAGAGTGCCAAAAATACTTCCAGCCTTATATAAGGAAAATGTGGGACAAAGTGTTAAGTGAGCAGTAGAGGTTAGGTCGATCATTGTCTTGGAGTCAAGAGCAGCGGAGTTTTGCTGGCTCTTGGCAATCCTTATTGCTTGAGGGTATAGTTTCAGTTCCCATCAGAGGATGCCTTGTCCTCAGGGTCTTTTGACTGCATTAAGATATAAGCTGGAAAGAAGAACTTAAGCAATTAGAAAGTTTAAGGTCAAAATGGGGGCAGTTGAAGTCCTCTTTCACCTTGGAGAAGGTGAGTTCAAGGTCTTCCTACATTGCCATCTTGGACTGGAACTAGAATAGAACCCCTTTGAATGTGGAAAGTGTAGGAGAAATCCAAGAAAGGAGAGAATCAAAGAAGGGAATCCCCCAATTTTGTATATGAACCAACAACACAAATACCAGTACCTCCCCTGAGTACTACCTACTCTGAGCATGGTATGGACACAGTGCATGTAGAAAAGGCTTACAGGTTGGAAAGAAAAATAAAACTATCTCAACTCTTGAATGACATGATTATCAACGTGAAAAGAATCCTAATGAGCTACACAAAAAAGTTTCTAGAACTCATCAATAGTTTAATAAGCCACAGAATATAAGGTCACTATATAAAATCAGTCTTGTATTTATATGCTAGCAATGAACAATTAGAACATGAAATTTTTTTTAAGTACCATTTAAAATCATACCAAAAAATGAAATACTTAGATTTAAATCTAACAAAACATCTACAGGATCTGTATGCTGAAAGCTACAGAAGGCTGATTAGAGAAATCAAGGAAGATATAAATAAATGGAGAGAGGCCATGTCCATCCATGAAGCCTCAGGATTGTTAAGATACCAGTTCATCTTAAATTGATCTATAGATTCAACATAATCCTGATCAAAATTCTAGAATTTTTTGTGGATATCAACAAGCTGATTCTAAAACGTGTATGAAAAGACAAAGGAACTAGATAGCCAAAACAGCTCTGAAAAAGAACAAAGTTGGAGAACTTACATTACCCAATTTTAAGACTTACCATAAACCTACAGTAATCAAGGCAGTGTTATATTGAAGAAAGAATGGACACGTAGATCAAGGAGACATAGCAGAGAATGCAGAAATTGAGCCTACACACGAGCACAGTCACCCAATTTCTGACAAAGATGCACAGCCAATCTCATGAGAAAAGGATAGTGTTTCAACAAATGTTACTGGAACGGGGCGCCTGGGTGGCTCAGTTGGTTAAGCAACTGCCTTCGGCTCAGGTCATGATCCTGGAGTCCCTGGATCGAGTCCCGCATCGGGCTCCCTGCTCAGCAGGGAGTCTGCTTCTCCCTCTGACCCTCCCGACCCTCCCCCCTCTCATGCTCTCTCTCTCTCAGTCTCTCTCTCAAATAAATAAACAAAATCTTAAAAAAAAAAAAAAAAAACAAATGTTACTGGAACAATTAAATATTTGTAGGCAAATAATAATAATAATAATAATAAGCCTTGACCTAAATTCATAATTTATTAATGTTGGGCCTCTGATTCTTGGTTTTGGCTCAGGTCATGATCTCAGGGTACTGAGATCAAGCCCCACATGGGGCTTCTGCTCAGCAAGGAGTTGGCTTCTCCCTTTCCCTCTCCCTCTGCCCCTCCTCCCACTCATGCACTCTCTTCTCTCTCTCTAAAATAAATAATAAATCTTTTAAAAAATTAACTCCAATGGATTATAGTTATAAATGTAAAGTGTAAAGCTTTTATGAGAAAAAAGAAGGAAATCTTTAGAAAGTAAAATCAGGCAAACAGTTCTTAGGACATGAAAAAGCATGACCCATACATTTTTTAAAAATAGCAGTTTGGTCTTCAACAAAATTAAAAGCCTCTGCTCTGCAAAAGACACTGCTAAAAGAATGAAAAGACAAGCTACAAACTGGGAGAATATATTCATAGATCACATATCTGACCAAAGGTATGCATCCAGAATATATTAAGAATTCTCTAAACACTAAAATAACAATCCAAATAGAAAATGGGCAAGAGCTGAACTGACCCTTCACCAAAGAAAATGTACAGATAGTAAATAAGCATGTGAAAAGCTGCTTAGTAGCATTAGTCATTAGAGAAATGCAAACCACAACTTCACACCCACAAGGAAGGATATAATAAAGTAACACAAATAGTAACTGTTGTCAAAGAGGTGGAGAATTTAGAACCCTCGTGTTCTGCTGGTGGAAATGTAAAATGGTTGCTTTGGAAAACAGTTTGGCAGTTCTTCAAATATTTTAACATAGAGCTACCCTATGACCCAGCAATTCCACTCCTATGTATTTAACCCCGAAAATGAAAGCATATGTCCACACAAAAACTTGTACACAAATGTTCATAGCAGCATTATTCATAATAGCCAAAAAGTAGAAAAAAAAAACCCCACAAATATTCATTGCTGGTAAATGGTTAAATAAAATATAGCATGTCCATAAAATGGAACATTATTTGGCAGCAAAAGGAAATATAGTACTCATACGTGTTACAACATGGAAGAACTTTGAAATCATTATGCTGAATGAATGAAGCAAGTCAAATATTACATGGTTCTATTGATATGAAATATCCAGAACAGGAAAATCCATACTGATAGAGAATAGATTAATGGTTGACTAGGGCTAGGAGGAGGGGTGAATGGCCAGTGACTGCTTAATGGGAAAAGGACTACCTTTTAGGTGATAAAATATCTTGGAACTAGACAGAGGTGATGGTTGCACAACATTGTGAATGCACTAAATGCCACTGAATCAGATACTTTAGAATGGTTAATAGTTAATTTTATGTTATGTGAATTTTACATCAATAAATTTTTTTTAAAAAGCCTGAAATCCAGGGCTAATCATTTTAACCATGCTCTCATGAACACCCCATAATTCACCAACACTTTTGGTCTTCTGCTCCACTGACTCTTACTTAAAATTTCCTAACCATGGATGAGTCTACCCACTGACTAAACACTGGTGGTTCTTTGTCCATCTTTGCGAGGCCCTTAACAATGCCAGTTGCAGAAGTTGTTCCAAACTTTTACTTGCCCTTCTAAGCTATAACCATACTCCTCTTCCCAAATGGCATTCATCTTATAATGCAGAGTAAGTAGAAACTACCAATTATCTGGTACTTAGTAGGAGCTCAATGAACATGTACTGAGTAGATGAACGACACTCTCCACTCTCCTACCCATCACTATCACCAACAGCAGTATCTGTGTCTTTTGTTCCCTTTCCTCTTGTCCAAAAAAAGAAGTGTTGCTTAATATGCCTCCTTCCCAAGCTAGCCTACCTGTCACCTTCCACAGCACCTTATGCCCCCAGGAGGAGTCCAGACTCCTTATCCGGCATTTCCAGTCTCACTTTCCCATACCTCCTGTCACAGGAACTTTCTTCTACCTTGACTTGGTATATTCAGAGTCAGTCTTCAACATCTACTTCAATGCCCATGAAGCCCTCTCCAGGCCCTCCAGCTAATGAAACTTGCCATTGGAGTTGACAGTGATTGGGAGGTTACTGGTAATAAGCAAAAACCATCAGGAACCTTTGGGAAGACTGAGTGCACATGACAAACTAAAGCAGAGTAGAGGGTAAAATGAGAATCCAGCTGTCTTCTATTAAATCAATCATTAAAGAGATTAGCAAAAATGTAAAACAGTGCTCATCTTCTCATTGATTTTTGGGGGGAAATATTGTTATTTTTCATAAAAATGTTTTTTGTGTTAACATGTATTGATTTTATTGCTACTTTTAAATGATTTAAATGTGTTTGAAATTTCTTGGTTTTAATTTCTAACACAATAAACATCAATAAGTATGATGCACATAAACAAAAGTTCTTTGTGGCTTTAATAATTTAGTACAAAAGGGGTTCTGAGACCAAAAAAATCAAAAACCACTCCATTCCAGGATTGCTAAGCAGAGCTGTGGGCTTGCATGAGGCTGGGTATTGCATATTTGCAATGGAGCTGGTTACTTGATTTTCTTCAACAGTGCCAATGGGTTTTGGGACAGGAGGAGGAACAAGGAAAATGTACTTTTGAGTTGATCCAGTACTGCGGTTTGGCAGAGTCGCTATGGGCAGACTAGGTCAGGCTGTCTTGTTCTTCTAGATAAGGGAGATAAACCTCATCATCTTAATAAATTACTCTTCACATTTTGCAAGAACTGGGAAGATTAAGAGGTTCCTTAACCCTGAATTTCCTTTTCCTTCATTAATCCCTTTTGAATCATTTTAATCTGGTTAATTATGTACTCAGAGCAGTTTTTCTTATTGTCTAGCTGTTATGTTCAGTGCCATAAACAAAGACCATCTATTCAATTTCATGGTCTGATCTGTCTCTGAGGATATACTCTGAGTGGGTCACTTCAAATAATGGAGTCTGTTAAATTATGTACGCAATTGCTCTGACCAGATTATAAATTTCCATACAGCATGAATATTCAATAAAGAATTCCTGATGGAGATGGGCTGTTGATGGTGATTATGATGACAGCAAAGTTGATTCATTGATTCATTCAACAAATATTTTTTTGAGCATTTAGAATGAGACAGCACAGTCCAGACACTGAGGATTCAGCAGCGAACAAAAGGAGCAAAGATCCCTGTGCTCTTGGTGCTTAGCAGTTCAGTAGCGGAGACTGACTAGGAAAGATAATGGAAATAGAAACTATGGTGGCTAATAATGAATGCTAGAGGAGAAAAAAGTAAATAAATCTTGGAGATGATATAAGAATTGGGGTTATGTGGGTGAAATGCTAGATTGGGTGACCAGAGGTCTTAGTGAAAAGGTGACATTTGAATAAAGACCTCAAGGAAGTGAAGGAACCATGTGGTGACAGGAAAGTGATCCAGGCAGAAGGAGCCACAAATTCCCAAAGGCAGGAGAGTAAACTGATGTACTGATGGGCAGCAAGGAGGCCAGTGTGGCCAGAGAAGAGGAGGAGGAGGAGGAGAAGAAGAAGGAGGAGGAAGAAAGAGGTGGGGAGGGGGGCGGGGAGAAAAAAGAAGAGGAAGAGGGAGAGAAGGATGTAAAGATTGCCAGCAATAGAGAAGGTAGCAAAATTTGGTCATGCCAACTCCTCCCCCTCAAGATACCTGCTGTAGTTCTTTTTCTTTTTAAACTGAGATATAACTAGCATTCCTTAGCCTGTTTTCTACACCATTGCAAGACTCATTCTATTCTTAGCATCTAATGGAAGCAAGAAAATGGAAAACCCTAAATGTCCAACAATAGAGTTTAAATAAGTTATGGCATGCTATGTGACCTTTAAAATTCATACTCCTGCAGAACATTTATGACTTAGCAAGATGCTTATATCACTAGATAAAAAAAAAAAAACGGGACTCAAAGCTATATAGCTGATTTTGTTTAAATGCATGTGCATATACATCTTCCCAGAGGATTATATGCAGTGTTAGAAGTACTTGCCTCTAGGTGGTTGAATTATGAGCATTTTTCTTTTGATTATTTCCTAACTTTCCTACAATAAACCCACATTACTATCAAAATCAGAAAATAACATTTAGAAGTGAATTAAATGATTCAGTCCAGTATCACTTGAATCAGTAAAATGTTTCAGCTCATAAATTCATTAGGCACCTTCAAAATATCAAGCGTGGTTTAAAATAGTTAACCCTGCTAAGGTCTGTATTACAATGTGAGTCTATAAGATACTACATTTATTTGAAATCATATAATTGGCTTTATACCAGATGCTAGTTACTTTAGAACAGAATTAAATGAACAGATTCATCTTGGACCCCCATTTACTGTGATTAATATATTAACTTCCAAAATACTGTCTTAAGTAGGTCTGTCTCTAAGACTGCATTATATTTAAAAAACCAAGAACCAGTAGAAAACCCATAGTGATAAATGTCACTGTAAACTTCCATTATTATTATTTGATCAAACAGCTTCTTCCAAAAGATTATATTGTTTGACATTATAGGTGAACTTCTTTAATTATTTCAGCATATAGATTTTAGAACATACTGAAATGATAAAAGAAAAGCATAATTTTATGTTGTATAACCTTAGGCCTCTAACTTCCACAAACCTCCAAAGAGAGGACATTACCAGCACCATGGATCCTTTCCCTGTGATCACTCCCAATTACTGCCCCATCTCCCTCCCCAAACTTAATCAAAACCTTTAACAACATGGGTTACATATGTCCATGTTGGAATTTTATAAAAATATAACGAAACAATATGCATTTATTTATGCCTGGCTTCTTTCATTCCCCATCAGGAGGCTCACTTATGCTGTTTTCTGCAGCTGTAACTCAGCTATTCGTACTGCTAGATTGTATCCTCTTGTATGAGTGTTCCACCATTTAGTTTTCCATTCTACTGTTGATGGACATATGGGTTGTTTCCAGACTGGAGCTGTTATATAAAGGCTGCTATGAACATTCCTATTCCACTGTGCTTAGATAGAAGCATATCTGCTACAGTGTGTTAATGTTTAGTTAGCTGCGTTAGTCTTAAACCCTGGTTGCACAGTAGAATCACCTTGGTGCCTGAATGCCTGTTCCACGGATCATTCTAATTTAACCTTTGGTTAAGAACCACTGAGCTAGATGTTGAAATCCCCAGACAAAAGGAGGAAAGGAATCCAGTTCAGGGAATTCTGAATGGTTTCCAGAAAGAGAACAATAAAATGCAATGTAAAAATTAGTCTGTGTCCCTATTGATATTGTCTTTCCTTTTTTTTACTTTGAGCTCCTAAACAAAAAGACTACATGTACTGTCTTTACAATAATGTAAATGGCTTCCAGATTATTTTGAACATTCCCCGAATTCTCAAAGAAAAGAATTTAGACATGTTTTAAAGATACATGCGTCATGGTTTGGCACACTTTGGGTGGGGATTAGGGTGTCAAAAATCTAGACAAACACTAGTTTGGTGTCCCAGCTCCATAAATATTGAAACTTGAAAAAGGCAAGAGTTAATTTTCCATGGTCCAGATCACAGCCCAGAATTAAATGAGATCTGCTTAATAGTTTATTGTTACAACTGAAAATTTGGTTGGTCCTATTTAATTCCCTGGTTTCTTGAAACTGTTTTTTGGATCCATGCCCAGAAGCTGTCTTGAATATATTTCAGAGAATGAAAAACAAAAACTAACAATGTGGCTCTAGAAAGTACAGCAACAGATAGCATTGAAATATCACAAAGCTCTAAAAATATGTTCTACTTCAAGCTCAATCTCTAATATGCATTGAGAGATAGGAGAAAACAGAGGCCATGATATAATTCTTTTGTGATATGTGCAGAAACAATATTATTTATGTGTAGTCAGGTAGTTGCCTTTAATTTGCAGTGTGAACGTTGTCTTAAGGTCCCACCTGACCCAGAATACTGCTTCACCAGGCTTCCCTCCCACCTGAGTTTACATGAACTCAACCACTTGACCAAGAAACATTTTTAAACTTTGACCATGTGTGAGGACTTATAAAAGTTTCTAGAGGCTTATAAAGACCTCATCCTTGCCTTCAAGAAACTTACAATGTTTGGGGGCAGAAAAGACCCACACTCAGACATACACAAACTAAACTGAGATTACAAGGTCAAGTTTAATGTGTCAAAGGAAGCCCACTGAGCTGAGCTGATCAGTTAAGGCTTTTCAGAGGCAGTAGCATAAACTGAATCTAAAAGGTTGGTCAGACTTCAAATTGGCAGGCAGGAAGGATGAGGGCATTGCAGACAAGGACGAAGGTGTGGGAAAAGAAAGGGGCGGATGTTCAGAGACCAATGAGGACAATCCTGTTGGAGTTTGAGATTCTTCTAAAGCAGTGATTATTAAAGATCTGTGATGATAACTAAGGCAGAGCAGAAGATGACGTACATACTAACCCACCAGTTCCATACTCTTGTGTAAGAAGATCTTATTAACAGCAAAGAATTGGAGACCATTAGCTAGACAATCAAGATGCTAACAACTAAGCAATTTGGTAGAAACGAAACAAGCAAGAACGAAAATCCTAAGCAAATTCTCTAAGTATATGAATTAATACCCAAAATTGCAGCAATTGAAATCGATTACCAACTTAAGACCACTCTTGTGATGCTCTGTTAATGGGGCATTGTTTTTAGCTGCTCGAGCAGGAAATAGAACTCATCATCTGTCCCTCCCTCATCAACCTCTTTTCTGTGATCCATCCAGCAGCAGGTGCTCTCAGCTCTGCCTCCACCCTATGCCAAGCCAGCTGGTCTCTCACCACCTTCCACCTAAACTCCCTGCTTTCTTTCTTAACCTCCATGCCACCCTCATCCTTCCCACCCAAATCCCAATTCCTTCTTTTTACTGCAGCTGGAATGTCATCTAAAAATCCTGAATCTAAGCAGTTCATTTCCCTGCTTAAAACATTCCTATCATCCCCACTGTGAAAAAATAACATATAGAATCTGTAACATGACCACAGGACCTTGGTGGTCCTGACCTATCACCCTTCTGCCATCTTTCCTCATGCTCTTTTTCATTAGATGATTGGGACCCTCTCTTCTCCTGGTTTCCTAAACTAGATCCACTTTTCCCAGCCTCCACATAGAATGCATTTTGCATTCATTCTTTTCCTGACTAGCTCCTGGCATAGGTCAAAGCTTAAATAAAAGCCTACTTTGACCAATCCTCCCATCTAAATTTTGTCCCCTGTGTCATTCCTTTTCATAGCCTTTAGTCTTTTATTTCATGGCGCTTACCACAATTTGTAATTACACATGCAACTTTTATGTTAAAGTTTGAAGCATCATGAAAATATGGACCATGTATGTTTGATTCATCACTGTGTACCTGAGCCTAACAGCACCTGACACCTAAGGTGTTCGATACATAGATTCACAATGCATGAAATGGGGGAATTTCAACTACTTCTCTGTGTGCTATACTATAATACAGATTCAAGCTTTGATAATCTCTACCACCAAATTTAGTGATTCATTTGGTTGATTACTTGTAAGCATATACGGAGAAGGGCAGGGTCACATCCCTCAAGCACAGAAGAAAAATTTTCCATTTGTGATAGCTTAAGCCTCACATGGATGACATTTTGACCTACAAAAAGGCCTTACCCTTGAGAGATAGTACATATGGAAGTAGTGGGAACTATGAAGAAATCAAAACAATAGTACAGTGTTTACTGAGTGTAATGTGCCAGGCTTTCTGCCACACCTTTTACAGGCATTCTTTATGATCTCACAGCTATCCTGAATTTAGGTATTATTGTCCCCATTTACAAATTAGAAAAGAAAACTCTGAGAGATTATTTGCCCATAACCTCAGAGCCAGGTAGCAGAAGAAATTGATGGAGCAAGGTCTTTTTAAAAATCCACATTTTGCCCAATGTAACCTCTGTGAAATTAGAAAACCAGTGTGGACTTTCCATTTCTATAGATATTTCCCTCTTTGGTTGAAAGGACATTTAGCAATTCTCATCTTATTTTTCACAAGAACCATAAATACATTTTGAATAATTAAAAAATACAATTCACAAATAAACATTTTCCGATTCCAAAGTTTTGGCTGGAGAAACTTCAGGATTCAAAAAAAATCAAATTAAGGTAAGTTTATAAATAATATGTATCTGACCCAAATGATAAAAAATAGCCTTTGATCCATATACTTGGGAAATGCATGTGGCTCCCTGGTATGTGCTAGCAAGTCTGTGGGCTGGGAGAGCAAACATTTAAGCATGAGTAAGAGCAATAATGGCTCCTTTAGAAATCCTAAATGTTCTAGCATGCACTAAAACCATAAATATTCAAGGAGTTGCAGCACTGGACAAGAGAGAAACCCACCTTGAACTGGTATGAAGCAGATGTACTGAGAGCTTTGAAACTTCTTCAGACTAGGACATTCTAAGAATCCTGGAAAGGAGAGAGTCTGCAAAAAACCAGGAGACGTGCCATGTAATCCTGACTTGGGGACTACAATTAAATTCCTTTCTTTACGATCTTAAACCGAAGTTTTAAACACTATAGACTATTTTACAGAGAAATGCTGCATTCCTGTTAGAAGGAAAGGTCTTCCTATAAGAATTAAGAGAAAGAGAACTACTATATGAAGGAATTTTATATGTTTTATTTATTCCATATAACTCTCTGAAGGTGGAATTATTTCTCACTTGCAAATGAGAAAGCTGTGGTCTAGATAATTTAATTAATTAACCCATAATCACACAACTTGTAACAGGGCTGGGATTTGAACATAGACTTCTTGACTTCAGACACCTCTTCCTCTGGTATTCAACTGTTGAGCATGACTAAAGGAAGATTGGTGGATTTATCATCTAATGGGGAAAACTACAGAATCACAAGATTCTGCAGTTAAAAGATAATGTAATTTTGGCAAGATAATGTATGTCGTATTTATCTTTGCATCTCTTACAGTGCTGAATGCCTTATAGGTGCTCAATGTGTTGGTAGGATGATGGAAGGATGGATGGAGTGAAGGATGGATGGATGGATGGATGGATGGATGGATGGAAGGAGGGAGTGAAGGATGGATGGATGAATTCCCTTATTCCTGGGGTATTCTGATTGCCTATCTTTTCCATATTGAGAGACAATTTCCCAGAGGACAGCAGGCAGTAGCCAATAGTGTAATATTGTGTCTCTTCCTCTGGGCAAATGCACAGAGGTAAAATAGAAAAAAAATGTTTAACAATTTGTCACTAATTTTTTAATCACTTTTCTGGGAAGTTAAATACTCATGTAGGATATTATAGCTGTTTCTGTCCTGTGAAGAAAAGGAACATCTCACCACTTGATTTAAAAAGGTATAGACCTGCAGCTGCTATAGTACAGTGAACGCAGAGGGTACTGCCCCTCTTTATGTTAGGGTGTTCCCACCTCCCTTTCTGGTCTCACTCCCTTTTGCAAAGTCCTACACCTAACATTAGTCCTGGGAAGCAAGTTCTCTTCTCTCTTTAACTCAGTGCCTCAGGTTTAATTCTTGCCAGAGCCAACCCCAAAGTGCCCAACCAATTCTGAAGGTATCTAAAATGGGCTTCATGTAAGTATCACCATTGAGGCTAAAGAACCTTCAATGAGATTCAGCCAGTATTATTATTTCCTAGTCTTGCCATTGTCTAACACAGAGTGGGTACAAGCAATGGGGAAAAGAAACAGCAACTGAAGCCATCATTGGAAGACCTCCATCTTCATACTGGTCTCAGCTCCCTTGTGGTAAACAGAGAGGGTATTCTTGGGAACAGGCTGGCATCACTATGCTCATGTGTGCATATGTCCTCTCTTTCTCTGAATTCCACATCTCATCATCATCCTTATTTCTCCCAGAAGACTTTGTTTCCTTGCTTGGTATTTATGTTTGGTCTCTGTAGACTAGATTATTCTCTCTTGGCCAAGGAGAGTCTTATTTCACAGTCTTTTCCAGAAGGGAGATTTTAATTCTGCTCAGGAAGTGCTTGAAAATGGTAGTAAATCTCATCTCTGAGTCTTTTTTTCTTAAAAGGTTCCAAGTCATCAATTTGGGATGGTGTAATTAGTCATTCTTCTTAGTTACTTGATATTCACAAGCAATATTGTAAGTTCATCAAATGGCAAATCCTGTGGGTCAGGAAACATGAGAACTAATCATACCCTCTAAATAGTTCCAGCATCCCAGCTACATTTTCCTGCTGACTTTGGAGCAGGAGGAACATGTGGCCATAGCAGAATTGGCAAAAATGTGGGGGTAGTCAAGAACTCTTTCACCATCACATTCAGGGAAGGAACATGTTAACAAGAGGCAACCCTTATCCCAAGGCTGCCTGTGCCTTAAGGAATACAAGTGGGAGACAATCTTTGAAAAGGTAAATCATTTGTCCAATTCTAGGTGTAGGTGGAGGATGGAATGTCTTGCAGAAAACTGAGGGGAATTCACCTCAGGAAATGAGAAGATTATTTAAAGTAGAAAATTACAATAAAATTGTGTGTGTGTGTGAGAGAGAGAGAGAGACTCTAAATCCCCATTAATAATAAATACCCTTCAGAGCAGCAAACATGATCTTTCTAACCTTAAAGTCAGAAGGAAGCTATCTCCTGATTTATTCCAAACAGCCAATTAGCAGATAAATCTTTTTTTCTAGGTCACCACCTTGGTAGAACAACTGATGTTGGCCCTGTCATGGGTGAAGAGTGGCCCCCCAAAAGAGATCCAAGTCCTAACTCTTATACCTATAAATGTGACCATATTTGAAAATAGGATTTTGCAGACATAATTAAGGATCTTGAGATCATCCTAGATTTAGGGAGGGCCCCAAATCCAATGACTGGTATCCTTATAAGAGAAAGGAAAGGGGGATTCAACACACAGACATGGGTAAGAACTGTGAAGACAGAGGCAGTCAATGGAATTAGGCCAGAAGCCAAGGAACACCAAGAGTGACCAGCAGCCACCAGAACCTAGAAGAGAGGCATGTAATGGATACTTCCTCAGTGCCTCCAGAAAGAACTGACCTTGATAACACTTTTATTTTGGACTTCTGGCCTCTAGAATTGTAAGAGAATAAATGTCTGTTGTTTTAAGCCCCCCAGTTTGTGTTAATTTGTGGTAGAAGCCCCAGGAAACCAATACAGGCCCCAAGCCTCAGGTCTGAGCATAGACGTGAATAGGAAATGACATACAGAAAATACTACTTTGAACTACAGCAGGAACCTGTTTTACCAGGATTTATACAATACTTGAACATGAATAATTTTTACATTAGACAGAAGGGTATGTCTAAATTCTAGCAATCGTATCTGAAAACTTAATGACATTGAAGCAAGAGACCAGTGAAAAGACTTATGCTCATACCTTTGGTTGAATTCAGGATGCCTGAGTAGGCCCATTAGGGTTTTATATGCAGGAAAGCCCCATAAGCTTCATGAGGACAGTGGTTGGACCCCATGGTACTGGTAGCCATCCTGCAGGGTGAATACTTCGAGCGGGTGAAGACTGGGGCTGCTTCTTTTCCTCTAGGACTATGTCCTGGCTGGGGAAGGTATCTGCATCAGAAGAGGAGGAGGGAGTGATGGAGAACAGGCTTAGCCTGCAAAGGGGGACAATATTGGAATGCAACCTAGTCTTGTACCTTCTACCTTATTTTCTGGCCCTTCCTCTTATATCAGGTAGTTAGAGAGGGTGCAGCAGTAGACTAAAATACGTCAAATGATTGATTCAGCACCAGTGGAAAAGAGGCTGTGAGTATATGGTGCTGTTGGAGACTGATGGGCAGTGGGAGGACGGTGGTTACCTTGGGGCTTGATGGCTATTGGAGCAGAACAAGAAGTAGCCATCCACCAATGTATAAGTATCATGAGGGATGGCAGGGGTGGCCATTTTGGACATTATTTCAGCAACAGAGTGACATCCATGTCTAGAAGGAACATAACAGTGACCAGGAAAAAGCAATGGCAAGAACCATGGTACAAGCCACTTTAGAAAACCCTATGGAACCCTCAGCTAAAAGAGAGGATTTGAGAGTTGAGGTTGTAGCTGCTTTTAGCTAACGGAGGCTGGAGCAAAAGGCCACAGTGAGCTCTCACCTCACACCCGTTAGGATGGCTACTATCAAAAATCAAACAAATAAAAGCAACCCCCCCCAAAACAAAATAACAACTGTTGGTGAGGATGTGGAGAAATTGGAACCCTTGTGCACTATTGGTGAGATGTAATGGTTCAGCCATTGTGGAAAACAGCATAGCACTTGCTCAAAAAATTAAGAATAGAATTACCACATGATCCAACAATTCTACTTTTGGGTCTACACCCCAAAGAACTGAAAGCAGGGTCTTAAAGAGATATTTGTACACCTATGTTTATAACAGCATTATTCACAATGGCCAAAAGGTGGAAGCAACCCAAGTGTCCATTGATAAATACGAATGGATAAACAAAATGTGCTACATACATACCATGAAATATTATTAAGCCATAAAAAGGAAGGAAATTCTGACGTGTATTATAATGTGGATAAACCTTGAAGACATTTTGCTAAGGGAGATAAGCTTGTCACAAAAAGACAAATATTGTATGGTTCTAGTCATGTGAGGTACATAGAATGGTCAAATTCAGAGACAGAAAGCAGAATAGTGCTTGCCAGGACCTGCGGAGTATGTGAAATGAGGAATTATAGATTAATGGGTAGAGTCAGTTTTACAAGATGAAAAGAGTTCTGGGGATGGATGGTGATGACAGGTGCACAACGGTGTAAATGTACTTAATATCACTGAACTGTATGTTTAAAATTGTTAAGAAAGTAAATTTTATGTTGTCTGTATTTTACCACGAATAAAACAAAACAAAACAAAAGCCAGTGACTTCCTTCCCACTTCTACCCTGAACACCTGCACACACACTCTATCACCTTATGCCCACATTCATGCATGTGAGCCTAGGATGACCTGCAGAAACATAGTACACATTCCATGCTGCTGAGCAAAGCCGGAAGATATCTGCTCCAATATGACTAAGTCTATAAAATAAATTGTCCTTTAATGTTTAGAGCCTGATAGGTATCATAAGCTATGTGGCTGGAAAATTAAAGATTTTATTTATTTATTTGAGAGAAAGAATGAGAGAGAGCATGAGAGGGAAGAGGGTCAGAGGGAGAAGCAGACTCCCGGCTGAGCAGGGAGCCCGATGCGGGACTCGATCCAGGGACTCCAGGATCATGACCTGAGCCGAAGGCAGTCGCTTAACCAACTGAGCCACCCAGGCGCCCGTGGCTGGAAAATTAAAAAACCTGGAACTCAATTTAACTCCCTGTCTCCTTTGTATCTAGCACCCCTTGGCCAGGTCTTGTTCATTTTGCCTCCATGATATGTTTTAGATCTATCCCTTCCTCTCTACTCATGAGTCTAGTTCAAGTCTTCCAGTTGGATTTAACAACAGCCTCCTTACTCATCTCCTTGCCTCCAGTATCACTCCTTCTTCCCCAGGGCTGCCAGAGGGATCCTGCAAAAAAGTCAGTCTGACCATGTCCCAGCTTTGAGAACCTTCCAGCAGTTGTCAGCTGGCTCCAGAATGTGCTCCCGGTGGGTTGAATGTTTGAAAGGATCCCCCCACCAGCCCCATTCTTGGGGACGAGCCTGACTCTCTAGCCTCACCTCCTAACTTCTGCCAATTCCCAACTCCTGATATATCTTCCAAATGTTACCTTCTAGCAATATTAATAATCATCTCCTGAACATGCTGTCTCATGTCTATGATTTTTCACATGCTTTCCCTGCATCGGAAAATGCCCTTCTGACTTGACAACCTGACAAACTCTAGTTAGCTTTGCAAACTCAGCTAAGACTGACACTTCTCTTCTCTCTCCATCTCACATCCATCCCACTCTGAATAAATTTAACCTCTCCTCCCTCACTACTACCTCTTTCATTTAAACATTATTCTATAAGCATGTCACATGGCTTGAGAATTTGTACCTTTTTTATATGCTTCACTTTCCTATAGAACTGAGGTTTCTTGGGGCACCTAGGTGGCTCAGTCAGTTAAGAGTCTGCCTTCGGCTCAGGTCATGATCACAGGGTCCTGGGATCGAGTCCCTTGTCAGGCTCTCTGCTCAGTGGGGAGCCTGCTTCTCCTTTCCCTCTGCCTGCCATTCCCCCTGCTTGTGCTCGCTCTCTCTCCCCCCGCCATCAAATAAATAAATAAATCTTAAAAAAAAAGAACTGAGGTTTCTTAAGAGTACTGCATACTTAGTATGTGATAAATGTTTGCTAAATGAAATCTGTTAAAGAGTTCAGCCCATTAAAATGGTCATAATGATAAGAATTCTGACTATAATTATAAAATTAGATAACAATTTTATTAAAATTAAGTGACCATAAATATCACCACTTTATTAAAATTAAGTGACCATAATTATAAAATTTCTGTCAGTCAATGAATTTTTACATTTTCAAGGAACTCCAGTCCCCATCTGGTCCTGTTTCTCAGCCAGTTATATCAGAATATCAGGATTTGGGGCCTGGGCATCAGTATTTTTTAAAGCTCTCTAACTGGAAGAAAGGACTTCAAAATCACTGGTAGCCAAGTTTAAAAAACTCTTATAAATACAAGATTGTTTTTATAATTTTAAAACAGTTCTGAAGTCGTTTTCTGAGCATCTGATCTTTTATCCCCTGTTTGGCATGGTTTTCTTAATTTGGTATCTGTTTAAAAAATAGTTTCAGCATTACTATTTCCTAAGAAGTGTGGGGTCATGACAGAATGAGCTGGCTAGCAGAGTTTATTTTTAGCCTAGTGATTCTCATCCAAGGTCCATAGCGAGGGGTAATGCTCAACTTCTTTTTCCTGACCTGATACTTTCTATGCTTGTGGGCAAATCATCCTTTTCAGGGAACATCCCACCTCTGAAACTTTTGCTGGGCTACAAATATTTCTTAGCTCCCAAGCCAAAGTGAAGCCTCTAACACCCCTAAATTCAAAACTTTGAGAGGTCCTTTCAGTATTGTTGTGTTCTGCCTTATGAACAAGGGCATCTGTGTAGGAAGCCATCTGGAAGGAACAATGATTATGAGGATCACTTGGGAATGTTCTGAATCTGGAAAATTGCATGTAAATCCTAAGTTCTGTCATTAATTTAAGAAAACACCACCTTTTTCCTACAAACTTAAATCACTTTTATTTAAAATCTCAGGCCCGAAATGGAATTCATCTGTCTTTTACTATCATCTAAAAACCACATGCCTGGAACAGAGCAGAAGCACAGGGGACTGTCTGACTTCTCATTTGCCCCAGGTGCACCGTCACCAATTCCTTCACGATCTTTCTTGCATCCATCCTTCCCTCCATTTCTCCACTGTTGCCCTCATTGGCCCCAGATGTTATCTTCATTTCTCTACTGCTTTCTTCCCTCCAGCCATAACCAGGACTCACCCTCCTAGCTAGGAAACAAGCCTAGCTAGCTCTCTTCCTTGCTTTCTCTGCTGTTATGACAAATTACCACTTAGCAAATTAAAATCATACACCATTATTCTCTTATGGTTCTGGGAGGTCAGAAGTCCAAAATGACTCTGATGAGGCTAAAATGAAGGTGTGGCTAGGGCTGCATTCCTTCTGGAAGCTCCACAGAGAATCCATCTCCTTTTGTCTTCCAGCTTCTGGAGGCTGCCAGCATTCCTTGGCTCATTGTCCCTTCTTCCTTCTTCAAAGCTCATCGTTTCCATCTTCTTCTGCCTTCAACTCTCCTGTCTCCCTCTTATAAAGGCCCTTGTGACTACACTGTGCACATCCAGATCATCAAGCATAATCTCCACATCTTAAAATTCTCAGCTTAATTACATCAGCAAAGTCCTTTTTGAGATATAAAGCAATATATTCACATATTTTAGAGATTAGAATGTAAATGCCTTCAGAAGAAGGAACATTATTCTGTCTACTTCATGTACTGAAGATTTCTAGCCAGGAACCATTCTGATCACTTCCTCCTTTTACTGCTAAAACATACTAAGTTGAATTGTAGCCAAATTCATGTCCACTTACAACCTCAGAACTTAACATTTATTGAAAAGAGGGTCTTTGCAGATGTAATCAGTTAAGATAAGATGAAATTATACTGGATCAGAGTGGGCCCTAAATCCGACATGACTGATATCCTTATAAAAAGAGAAGATTTGGACACAGAGACACAGGGAAGACTCCATGTGACAGCAGAGGTAGAAACAGGAGTGATGAAGCTACAAACCAAGAAATGCTGAGGATTACTGGCAACCACAGAAGCTAGAAAGAGCCAAAATGGGACACTTTTCTAGAAGCTTCAGAAGAAGCATGGCCCTCCCAACAGCTTGATTTCAGACTTTTGATCTCCAGAACTGGGGGAGAATAAGTTTCTATTGTTTCAAGCCTCCAGTTTGTGATACTTTATTATAGCGACTCTAAGAAACTAATACAGATGTGTTGCAAAAGAGGTACCCTATTTTGTTCATGTGCCAGCTTTTACTGGGAGATAGTCTGACATGGTAGCTGACCAACCCCTAAATGCTTCCTTTGTTCCATTTATAATGTACAAGGATCTTTGTAGATTATTGGCTCTGTGCCTGGGGCTTCTTCATTTGAGGACCTCAGACTGTCTTTTAGCACATAGGAAGTCAAGAGTGTCTAGGTCAGGGGTCAGCAAACAGTTTCTGTAAAGGGACAGATAGTAAATATTTAGGCTTTGTGGACCAAGAAGCAAAATCAAGAATGTTATATAGATACTTATATAAAGAGAAAGAAACAAATTTCCACACATTTTTACTGACAAATTTAAAACACAATAATAACTTGGTACATTTTTTTTTTAATAAACCTATAATGTAATTTTTTATATAGGTCTATAATGGGAAGAAAAAAAATTCTTTTTGGGGTGATAAGATTTCATTTAATTGGGGCTCAAATATAATTGGCACATCATCGTTAATGCTCATCTGTTAACACTGATCTGTAATGAGATTTTACCTCACTGAGTATTTCAATTCAAAAATGAATATTGCATCTTTGAAAATGTCTTCTCACACAGGAAAGTCCTACCAAATACTGATATCAATTCATGAGCATATAATTTTAATTGAGCATACTGACTGCTTGAAAGGCATTTATAGAGTTCTATTAAATTTTTCTGTTGATATTTGTCTTTTAGCATATCATTACTTTGCAGATTAATCACTTCCAATTGAAGGTAAGATGTAAACTCCTCAATTGCTCAGTTAAATGGATTTTGAAATATGGAAAGTTTCTTTACACTTGCATTTTGGTCCAAAAACTGCTGCTGGAACCAGTTTGAACTCAGAAAACATACCCACTGCAAATTTGCATGGAAATGGAGATCTCACTTCTTGTTTTATCTTTTGACACCACTGTAAGTGTATAAGGCAGGCTGAGACTCAAACAATGTTAATTGTCAAAATGACTTACAGCAGTGTAAGTTTTTCATATGAGTGTTGTTTGGCTTTGTGATTTTGATTTGAATTCATTAAAAAAATCAAGAATGCAGCATGGGTGCCTGGGTGGCTCAGTTGGTTAAGCGACTGCCTTCAGCTCAGGTCATGATCCCAGGGTCCTGGGATCGAGTCCCGCATCGGGCTCCCTGCTCCTCGGGGAGCCTGCTTCTCCCTCTCCCACTCCCCCTGCTTGTGCTCCCTCTCTCGCTGTGTCTCTCTCTGTCAAATAAATAAATAAAATCTTAAAAAAAAAA
>NC_058414.1:17410522-17438494 GCF_002201575.2 Neomonachus schauinslandi | reverse complement strand
AAAAAAAAAAAAAATTTAAAAAAAAAAAAAAAAAAAAAAAAAAAATCAAGAATGCAGCAAAAACTAATTTTCAGAGCCACTCAGTGTTCAGTAGTATTGGCTGAAGGCAGTGCTTCTCACTTCAAAAAATTTCAATCTTAGCCCCGAGCTTAAAAAATCACAGTAAAACTTTACCACTGCCATTGAACTGCTGTTTGGCACAAGTCAGGGTATTCAGTTTCTTTTTCTGGCAAAAATTCATGGATCCAACTATAGTTACATCCATGAGAGCAAATGAGTTCACCAATGGAGCTACTGGATGGAGCTACACATGATAGATTCAAGTATTTTCTACAAAGTACCTGCTAATGAATAACACAATAAATAACCACAGGCTTTGAACACTTTACATTCAGTACACTTCACTGAAAGGCTAAAAGTCTCAACAAGTTTATTTTCTCTGAACACATTTCCTTCGCTGCTGCAATCAATCATAATTAGTTAATTCACCATTCGAAAATGGCTTTCCTTGCTTGGCTAACAAGTGGGCCACTCAGAAATGTTCTTTGGTAGCAGGATCATTTTCATTGTTTCATTTTTTTTTTAAGATTTTATTTATTTATTTGACAGAGAGAGAGCACAAACAGGGAGAGGGGCAGGCAGAGAGATAGGGAGAAGTAGGCTCCCCACTGAGTAGGGAGCCCAATGTGGGGTTCGATCCCAGGGTTCCAGGATCATGACCTGAGCTAAAGGCAGACACCCAACCCACTGAGCCACCCAAGTGCCCCTCATTGATTTATTTTTGTGAAGAAATCCTACTGTGATGAGAAACTGTTTAAGTTTTTCTAATTTTTCTAACCATTGCTTTCCTGCGAGCTAGGGATATTGTGATGATTAATCTGGTTGACATATATTGTATTCTTTTAGCATAACTATGTCATTGCACAATATGCAGAATGCTTTGCCACCTAATTCTATAACAAAATCATGCACACTCCATTGTGTCTTTTTTTTTTTTTTAATTTATTTGACAGAGAGAGTGAGAGAGCACAAGCGGGGGAAGCAGAAGGAGAGGGAGAAGCAGGCTTCCCACGGAGCAGTGAGCCCAATGCAGGGCTCGATCCCAGGACCCTGGGATCATGACCTGAGCCGAAGGCAGACGCTTAACCGACTGAGCCACCCAGGTGCCCCTCCATTGTGTCTTAAAAGCATGATTCAATGGGCGCCTGGGTGGCTCAGTCGGTTGAGCGACTGCCTTCGGCTCAGGTCATGATCCTGGAGTCCCGGGATCGAGTCCCACATCAGGCTCCCTGCTCAGCAGGGAGTCTGCTTCTCCCTCTGACCCCCCCCCCATGTGCTCTCTCTCTCTCTCATTCTCTCTCGCAAATAAATAAATAAAATCTTAAAAAAAAAAAGCATGATTCAAAGTCCACTTTTCCTTTCTTGTTTTGACTTAGTGGATATTTACTGTAAATGCAAATGAATAAATGAGGGGAAGAGAAAGAAAGAAAGGGAGGAAATGAGGAAAAGAAGGAAGAAAGGAAGAAACAAACAAAAGGAAGGTTGGTGGGAGGAAGGGCAAAAGGGAGGGATGTCATCATATGACATTTAAAATGCTGGGGAGTTATAACTGCCCCACTGCAATTTGTAGGGTGCCAAGCATTAGTCCAAAGTGATGAGAGTGCCATACAGAGTCTCACAGGGCAACTACTCAATTCTGCCATTATAGCTCGAGAGCATATAGACAATATGTAAACAAATGAGTATGGCTAGGTTCCAATAAAACATTATTTGTGGACAGTGAAATTTGAATTTCATGTAACTTTCATGTATCATGAAATATTCTTCTTTTTCTTTTATTTTCCAATTATTTATAAATATAAAAGTCACTCTCAGCCTGTCGACCATATAAAAGCACATGGTATGCCAGATGTGGCTGGTGGGTTATAGTTTGTTGACTCCTCTGTAGGTTCTTAGGTCATTTCCAAAGTTCATCCAGCTCAATATCACAAGATGTCCTTGAGAGAGCAGTCATTGTTGTCACTTCCTTTGCACAGGGCACCTGTATACTACTGTTTACTTAAATATTTCAAAGAAAGGGCTATGAAATTTGTTTTAAAACTGAACTTTGTTTTTTACCATTTGTGTATTTTTTTAACTTTTGCTGAATTTATTCTTTATTTTATTTCTGTTTGCTAATTGTTTACTTTTTTTTTTAAAGTGACAGCAAAGAGTTGGAAGCCATAGTGCAATACATTACTTGGGATCCACACAAAGGAGGTTTCCTTTTTGACCTACTTCATGTCCCATAATATATATCCCATGACAGTCCCAGAAGGTTCCCAGTCCCAACATGAAAAGAATTTGAAAGTCATCACTCCCATCCTCACAACAAGATAAAAACTGAACAAACTGAAAAATCAATGACTTCTTAGATCCATCAGAAAATTGGGGTCACATGGCAAAGTGCCACCCTAACACTAGAGAGACAGGAGAATACAGAGAACCAAGATTGAGATCAGGTTACTGGGAGCAGAAGCCATTAGAGCTAGTAACTGGTAGGAATATTTAAACCATAATTGATGCATTCCTGGAGGCTGAGTGTGGACTAATTTCAGACTTAAAAACCGTGGGGGCTCAGTTTTAGGAAACTTCCACACTTTCATGGGTTTTATCTCTAGAAGCCCATCATGCTCTCAAGATAAAAATTGGGAGAAAAAACTTCTCTTATCTATCTTTCTGGTACTGGAGGGAAAAAGTAAACATTTTGAACTACACCCAGATTTTCTCCATAACAAAGGCCAACCCTAAAGGGAAATTATCAGAGGCTTAGCCAGCCTGGTGAGAGGGCAATTAAGACAACTCCAATCCCCTCTAGCCTTCCTATCTCCTATAAGAGGAGAAAAAAGGCTAAGAAATGGTTCAGAAGGTCATAACCTAGAGACTCAGACCACTAAAAAAAATTGAGATTTAATATAAAATTATAAAGTTTTCCTGTTGTCTTACCACCACATCAACTGGGCTCTAATATAATAAAAGTAGATTACAACTGAGAGAAGCACAAGACACAAATTCTGTTTATGAAGAAAGTCTTAGGGAAACCCAAAGACAATAAACTGGAGTGGGGGTGGGCAGCAAGTAGGGAAACAAAGAAACTTAAGCCTCTGGAACCATTAGCTACAGAAAACATTGAACACAGCCAGGCTAACTCATTCCTAATCAATCTAATAGATAACCTTTCATTTGAAGCAATAAAAGCGGCAATATATTGGGTGATTATAGCATGTGGATAAGTGAAGCAGATGACCTCAGTATTAGAAGGGATGGGAGGGACGAATTGGGAACACTCTGTTATAAGGTACCTGCACTACCTGTGAAGTAGCATAGTATTTGAAAGTGGACTTTGATTAGTTGTAAATGTGTAATGCAAACAAAAGGGAAACTGTTACAACTTTTTTTAAATGGAAGTATAATCAAGATGCTAAGAGAAAGAAGAAAATGGAATAATATAAACTGCTCAATTAAAATCAGAGAAGGCAGAAAAAAGGGGAAGATTAAAAAGAAGCAAAGTATAAATGCAGTAAATAGGAAAAAGTTACAAACATGATAGATATTAATCCAACTATATCAATAATCACATCAAATGTGAATGGTCTAAATATACCAATTAAAAATCAGAGATTGTCAGAGGAGATACAAAAACAAGATCCAACTATATATTGTCTACAAGAAACTCACTTTAAATATAAAGATAGATTAAAGGTAAAAGGATGAAGAAAGATATACCACGCTAACACTAATCAAAAGAAAGCTGGAATAATTATATTAATTTCAGACAAAGCAGACTTCAGAACAAAGAAATTCATAGAGTAAAGAAGGTCATTATACAATGATAAAGGGGTCAGTTCTCCAAGAAGGCATAACAATCCCTAACTTATCTATACCCAACAAAAGAGCATCAAAATACTTGATGGAAAAACTCATAGAACTTCAAGGAGAAAGAGAAAAATCCATTATTATAGTTGGAGACTTCAACACCCTTCTGTCAGTGATTGGCAGATCCAGAAGGATATATTTAAGGATACAGATGAACTAAACAACAGCATCAATTAACCAGATCCAACCGATATGTATAGAATATTTCATCCAACAATAGTCAAAAAAACTTGTTTCTCAGGTTCACACAGAACATTCACCAAGACAGACCACATTCTGTGCCATAAAACATGCCTTAGCAAATTTAGAAGAACAGAAACCATACAAAATATGCTCTCAGGCCACACTGGAATTAAACTGGAAATCAATAACTGAAAGATAGCTGGAAAAATCCCCAAATATTTGGAGATTAAACAACATACTCCTAAATAACACATAGGTCAAAGAAGGAATTTAAAAGTATTTTGGACTTGACCTCAGCTGTAGCAACTTCTTACTAGACACATCTCTGGAGGCAAGGGAAACAAAAGCAAAAATGAACTCGGACCTCACCAAGATAAAAGCTAACAAGAAGTTATCTTCCTAACAGTGAAGGAAACATTCAACAAAACAAAAAGGCAACCTGTGAAATGGGAGAAGATATTTGCAAATGACATGATGGATAAAGGGCTAGTATCCAGAATCTATAAAGAAATTATCAAACTCAACACCCAAAAAAATAAATAATCCCATTAAGACATGGACAGAAGACATGAACAGACATGTCTCCAAAAAAGGCATAGAAATGGCAAACAAACACATGAAAAAATGCTCAACATCACTCAGCATCAGGGAAATACAAATCAAAACCACAATGAGATACCACTGCACACCTGTCAGAATGGCTAAAATTAATAACACAAAAAACAACAGATGTTGGTGAGGATGCAGAGAAAGGGGAACACTCTTACACTGTTGGTGGGAATGCAAACTGGTGCAGACACTGTGGAAAACAGTATGGAGGATCCTCAAAAAGTTAAAAACAGTACTACCCTATGACCCAGCAATTGCACTACTAGGTATTTATGCAAAGGATACAAAAATACTGATTCAAATGGGCACATGCACCCCAATGTTTACAGCAGCAATGTCCACAATAGCCAAACTATGGAAAGAGCCCAGATGCCCATCTACAGATGAATGGATAAAGAAGATATGGAATATCTTCTGGATATTCCCAATGGAATATTACTCAGTCATCAGAAGTAAAACAGAACCACTCAGTCATATCTTCTGGATATTCCCAAATGGAATATTACTCAGTCATCAGAAATCTTGCCATTTGCAATGACGTGGCTGGAACTAGAGGGTATTATGCTAAGCAAAATAAGTCAGTCAGAGAAAGACAAATATCAGATGATTTCACTCATACGTGGAATTTAAGAAACAAAACAGATGAACATAGGGGAAGGGAAGGAAAAATAAAATAAGCTAAAAAACAGAGAGAGAGACAAACCATAAGAGACTCTTGACTACAGAGAACAAACTGAAGGTTGATGGAAAGGGGTGGGCAGGGGATGGGCTAAATGGGTGATGGGTATTAAGGAGGGCACTTGTGATGAGCACTGGGTATTATGTATAAGTGATGAATCACTAAATTCTACCCCTGAAACTAAAACTGCACTATATATTAGCACTGTATATTAACTAGCTTGAATTTAAATAAAATTTTGGAAGAAAAAAATAGTTTGGGCTAAATGAAAATGAAAATACAACTATTAAAATGTGTGGGAGGCAGTGAAATCTTAAACTGAAATTTGCAGCATTGAATGCATATATTAGAAAAGAAGAAAGATCTTAAATGAGTAGCCTAAACTTCCACCTTAGGAAACTAGAGGAAGAGGTACATGAAGGCTGAAGCAAGCAGAAGAAAAGAAATAATAAAAAATTAGAACAGGTATCAATAAAATAAAAGACAGGAAATTATTAAAGAAAATCAACAGAGGCCCCGAGTTGGGCTCCCTGCTCAGTGAAGAGTCTGCTTCTTCCTCTCCCTCCCCCTCTGCCCTTCCCCCCATCCACTTGTGTGCACTCTCTCTCTCTCAAATAAATAAATAAAATCTTTTTTAAAAAAAAAAATCAATAGAGAAATCAAAAGCTGGTTCTTTGAAAAGATCAATAATATTAATAAACTCCTGGCCAAGCTATCCAAAAAAAAAAAAAAAAAAAAAAAATAATAAAAAAAAAAAAAAAAAAGAAAAAACAAAAGCGGGTTTTTTAAAAAAAAAAAAAATATTAAAAAACCCCTGGCCAAGCTATCCAAAAAAAAAAAAAAAGGCACAAATTGCTAATATCAGAAATGAAAGAGGGGTAACCACTACTAATTCCATGAACATCAAAAGGATAATAAAAAATGTTATGAACAACCCTATGCCCCCAAATTTCATAACTTAGATGAAATAGATCAATTCTTTAAAAGATACAAACTACTAAAACTCATACAAGGAAAAATAGATTAATTAGATAGGCCTCTATACATATTAAATAAATATAATCAAGAATAACCTTCCAAAAAGAAAGTATCTGGTCTGGATGGTTTCACAAATGAATTCTACCAAACATTTAAAGGAAATATGATGCTAATCCTCTATAATCTCTTCCTGAAAATAAAAGCAGAGGGAATACTTCCTAACTCATTCTAGGAGGCCAGCATTCATAAAACAAGATAAAGATATTATAAGAAAGGAAAACTGGAGACCAGTATCTTTCATTTACATAGATGCAAAATCCCCAATAAAATGTTAGCAAATCAAATCCAACAATGTATAAAAAGAATTATATACCCATAACCAAGAGAGATTTAGTGCAAGTATGCAAGACTGCTTCAATATCCAAAAATCAATTAGTGTAATCCACCACAACAAGCTAAAGAAGGAAAATCATATAATCTTAACAACAGATGAAAAGAAAGCATTTGGCAAAACCTAACACCCATTGATAAAAAATTTAAAAATCCTCTCAACAAACTAGGAATACAGGGAGACTTAATCAACTTGATAAAGGACATATCTATTTAAACACACACACAGCCTAAGCCTAGCATCATAAATTTTGCACCATCTTTAATGGTGAAAAACAGGATGCTTTCTGAAATCATACTGTAGCTATTATGAAGAGGTCAGCTAGGTGGAAGACACCTGGAAAGATCACCTTTCCTGTAATACCTTCCTGGGCTTACTTACCAAACAAAAAAACACCTGTTGGTTCCACCTTTTTGTATACTACCATTTCTTAAGAGTGGATCAATAGCCCCTCAGTAAATAAGTCCCTCCCCTTATCTCTCAACTCGTTTCTTTGGATTCTCCAAGCAATGATCCCTTCTTTATTATTATTATTAATTTTTATTTATTTATGAAAGAGAACGAGCGAGGGGAAGGTCAGAGGGAGAGGGACAGGCAGACTCCCCGCTGAGCAGGGAGCCTGATGCGGGGCTCTATCCCAGGACCCTGGGACCATGACCTGAGCTGAAGGCAGATACTTAACCGACTGAGCCACCCAGGCGCCCCAGTGATACCTTCTTAAATAATCTTTTTACTTTCCTGTGATATTATACACCCACTCCTCCCAAACCTTAAGCCCTCTTTACCAACTTCTCCATTTAACTTATGCTTGTTCCCAAGATACAATCTTATTATGTGCCTTCTCTACATAAAAACATAATCCACCTGATTTTTTAATAAAAACAACTCAAAAGCAGGATACTTGCTCATCCTTCCCTATCCCTGCATCCCAGTGCAGCATTTTAGAGCTTGTATTAATGATGAAGATAATGATGTTGTTGCACACCTAGAACGGTTCTGTTCTGTTGAATTTTCCTGGTTCTGCTGCAACAATGTTGATCAATTAACAGTTGGCGATCCCATCTTTAACTGGGAGCAAGTATTCACAATATAATAAATCTCCTAACACTGAATGGTACATTCCTATTGTCAGAGGGAGGTCATGCGCCCCCTCAGAGTTTCTCAGAGTTAATAATGAATTACTCATAGCCAAAATATTCCCTGCAAATGGCATTTCTGTCTTTATATTCTGTTGCTTTTTTTTCCTGCTTTTTATATTCTGATGCTTTTTTTTTTTTTTTTTTTGCAAATCCAGAAGGGCATAATGGATGATGCTACAAATCTTAAGTTTTTAGTCATTTGTTTGGATGTGAGTTTCAAAACCATGGCTGTGTAGACAGTAAAAACTGGCTGGCTGCAGGGAGTTTCCAATTTCCCTAAATGCAAATTAATAGAAAGAGAAAGCTAAGGAAAAAAGCCTGAAAGCATGATGTTCGTGGAACCCCAAGGATGGGCCATCAGCTAGTTGAGAGTCAGTAGGAACAAGTTAGCTTTAGATGATTCATATACAGAAGCTTCTTAAAGATAGCTGCCATATAGACTCCACATAATAATAAATGGCAAGAGAAGTAAAACAGAACCACAGCAATGAAAGCGGTCTGTGCAGTAGAGAAGACACCCAAAGAGATAATGTATGGTTGTACAATTTGTACACTCACAGCTTTGGGGGTTACCATTCACACTGTAGTCCATGTAAATCATGCCTCCTAGAACTGTGCAGTGCACAACTTGTGCAACTATAAGGAACAACCTGAAAATATTCTGATGCTAGTATTTAATAGCAAATGCATGGCAATAAAAGGCAAAAATTTATGTCTGAAGTTATAAGCTTTATAAATTGGATTTATTTAAAAGAAAAAAATCAAATTGGACTTCATCAATATTGAAACTTTTGCTTTGTAAAAGACACTGTTAAAAGAACAAAAAGACAAGCTACAGACTGGGAGAAAATATTTGCAAATCATGTACCCAGCAAAGGTCCCATATCCAGAATATCATATATTTAAGTACATGAAAAGATGCTCAACATCATTAGGCTTTAGGGAAATGCAAATTAAAACCACAATGAGATACCACTATACACCTACTGAAATAATTACTTTGTAAGACAATACCAAATACTTGCAAGGATGCAGACCAACTGCAACTCTGCACTGCCGGTGGGAATGCAAAATGTCACATCCACCTTGGAAAATAGTTTGGTGGTTTCTTATAAAGTTAAACATACACATCATATGACCCATTAATCCCACACCTAGCTATTTACTCTAAAGATGTGAAAACTTATATTTACACAAAAACATGCACACAAATGTTTACAGCAGTTCTACTCCTAACCACCAAAATGGAATAACTCAAATGTCCTTCAGGAAAAGGAGTTACACAAACCCTAGTATATCCATACAATGAAATACTAAGAAATTGATGTATTGTAAAAGGCATTCCGTTGTATTATGCAGCCATCAAAAGGAATGAGATCTTGCCATTTGCAACGACGTGGATGGAACTGGAGGGTATTATGTTGAGTGAAATAAGTCAAACAGAGAAAGACATGTATCATATGATCTCACTGATATGAGGAATTCTTAACCTCAGGAAACAAACTGAGGGTTGCTGGAGTGGGGGGTGGGGTGGGAAGGATGGGGTGACTGGGTGATAGACACTGGGGAGGGTATGTGCTCTGGTAAGCGCTGTGAATTGTGCAAGACACTTGAATCTCAGATCTGTACCTCTGAAACAAATAATGCAATATATGTTAAGAAAAAAAAAAAGAAGAAGAAGAAGGTAGCGGGAGGGGAAGAATGAAGCGGGGGAAATCGGAGGGGTAGACGAACCATGAGAGACGATGGACTCTGAAAAACAAACAGGGTTCTAGAGGGGAGGGGGGTGGGAGGATGGGTTAGCCTGGTGGTGGGTACTGAGGAGGGCACGTTCTGCATGGAGCACTGGGCGTTATGCACAAACAATGAATCATGGAACACTTCATCTAAAACTAATGATGTAATGTATGGGGATTAACATAAGAATAAAAAAAAAAAAGTAAAAAAAAAAAAGGCATTCCGTTGAATGAAAGAAACCAGTCTCAGAAAGCTAACTACAGCAAGGTTCCATTTGTATGACATTATAGATGGAGGTGGGTGGATGTCAGGGCTTAGGTGTGGGGGAGGGGTTGACTACAACATGAGGGAATTCTGGGAGGTGACAGAACTGTTCTACAGTATAATTGCGGTGGTGTCTATATGACTCTATACATTCGTTAAAACTCAGAGCACTATACACCGAAAAGAAAGTTATTTTTATAGAATATTAATTAAACAAAAAGCATTTTTTTAAAAATCTCAAAGCTGTCCTCATCTCTCCATTTCCTGACCCCTAAACTAATCCCTGTCATTTTCAGTTCTCCTGGCCAACTGCAATGACTCCTTACCAGATTTCCTCCCAATTACAATCTTCAAGTCTGTTTTCTAATTAATTATGAAATTAACTGTTGTACAAAAAGTTATAAAGAGAAAGAAGTCAGTCACAGATCTAAATAGCCGTGCCCCCTTTAGACTAAGCATGTACACCACTCCCTATGGTATCTCTGAAACTGAGACCCAATGTGAAATTAAAATAAACATCCGAAGTAATATGGGCTTGTAGTATGTTATACACTTATCCCATGGTTCAACAAAAGCACAGAAAACTTGATTGTAGTGCTGGAAAGAGTTTTTTTCTTATACCCAGCCAAATGAAATGTGCTTCATTTCTGTGCCTCCTGCTCTAACCATTATGCCCATTGCCTCTAGCAGGTGCTAATCTAATCTAGTTGAATTGAATTTCTAGCTGGTTCAACTCAGTAGCTTCTTTATCCTGTTGCCACGTCATGTGGACGTGGAGCAAAAGTCAGTGAAAGAATTAACACCCCAGGCCTGGCATGACAATACCACCCCTGGCAAAGAGCAACACCTCCCAGAGATAGCAACTATTAAACAATGAATTGTCCATTTAGGAAACATGAGCCAGAGGAAAAAAGAAATAGAACTTCCCAAAGGGATGCTACAAAAATAAAAAATAAAAAGGCACCGGAGTTAAAAAGTGAAAAAAAGTAAAACAAAAGAATTTCATCTCAATGTTATTGCAGGTGTTTCTGGTTTCACTAGATGAACCTGAGGCAAATGATTTCAAAACAACAAGGAAAAAAAGTTTTTCAATATGCATTGGTATAATTCAGCAGGTAATCAGAGCTGCAGAAAACTAGCTTTTTGTGGGAATAATTAGTGTACAATAGCTACTCAGAGGAAACTCACTTATTGCTAATAACTGATGCTCAGGTGGTGCTGTTCATTCTATCACCCAAAACTAATTAAGGGTCTTAGAAAGGAGGAGGGAACCCACACGGGGAAACAGAGATGACTGAACAGATGGGGTGGCTCAAGGGCTCAGTGAAATGGGAAGCCTTCACAGCAAAGTGGACAATTAGCCTGAAAATGCAGGCAGTTCAGGCCTCCAGGCCCCCTGGCCTGAGAGCTGGGACTATAAGGAGCAAAGAGATGAACTGACAGCTGCTGACCACTTCCTCTGCACCAGGTACATGACCTGATAGGAGCCTCCCAATCGCCCCTGTGAGCAGAAGAAAGAATTGAGGCCATAGGAGGCTTTGTAATCTGTTCAAGCTCACACAAGTTAGGGAGAGGCCTTGAAACAAGGGACTCGGACTCCTTAGTCTATGACCTTCACCATCATGTGCTACATATCAAGGATGCAAAACCAAGCTTTGGCAACCCTTTTACCATCTTTGATAACCAGTTTCACAAGTACAAGTCTTGGCATCTGTTCAGAAAATTTCTACTTGCAACCCTCTCTTTCAGAATTTACTTGTTTTCAGAACTCTGGACTTTGAGCTGGGATAATATGCAAAATAAATTTAAAAATAAGTAACTGGTGGGGCACCTGGGTGGCTCAGTCGTTAAGCATCTGCCTTCGGCTCAGGTCATGATCCCAGGTTCCTGGGATCGAGCCTCGCATCGGGCTCTCTGCTCGGCCGGGAGCCTGCTTCTCCCTCTTCCACTCCCCCTGCTTGTGTGTTCCCTCTCTAGCTGTCTCTTTCTCTCTGTCAAATAAATAAAATAAAATCTTTTAAAAAAAAATAGTAAGTAACTGGTTAACATATTAGTATGTTATCCATTGATCTTAGCAATGTATTTACAACTCTCAGAACTATAATGTTATAATAAAAGACATAGCTCTAGTTTCACACATGGAGGCCAAACCTTGGAAGAGAAATTTTGGGGCCAGCGCACGATTTTCTTTAGTCATTCATCCACACCCCATAAAAGCCAGACAATAGAAGAAACAGAACTTCCCAATGGATGCTAAAAAAATGTACTGGAATTAAAAATAGGAACAAAAGTAATTTTTTTTTACTGTGTTAGGTTTGCTTGCTAGTAAGTTTCCTTTAGGTTGCAAGAAACATAGATCCACTCAAGTTGTGTTAAGTAATGGGGGTTTATGGTAAGGGTAGATGCAGAAGTAGAGAGTATAGGATTCTCAACTTCTGGACTAAACCACATGGAAAAAGAGGAACCACAATGCAGTCAGGCTTTTTTATAGTTATATAAATATGCATAAATTATATGTAAATATTAACGTAAAAATATATATTATATATACAAGTGTTTTATTATATATAATAAAATAAAAAACATGATGTACATAATATAAATATATATATATTAATTAAAGGTCTATCAGCAAATAGTGCTGGAAAAACTGAATGCCCACACAGAAACAAAAATTAATCTCAACATTATTTCAAATCACACACGAAAATTCATTGAAAATGTATCATAGGGGCACCTGGGTGGCTCAGTCGTTAAGCGTCTGCCTTTGGCTCAGGTCGCGAGATCCCAGGGTTCTGGGATTGAGCCCCGCATCAGGCTCCCTGCTCAACGGGAAGCCTGTTTCTCCCTCTCCCACTACCGCCCCGCTGTCTCTCTGTCAAATAAATAAATAAAATCTTTAAAAAAAAAAGAAAAGAAAAGAAAATGTATCATAGACTGAAACCTAAAAGCTAAAACTATAAAATTTCTACATAAAAACATTCTACAGAAAATTTCTATGGTAAATCATTGTGACTTTGGGACAAGCAAAGACTTCCTAGATAAGACACAAAAAACATAAACCATATTCGTTGCTTGTGACAAATGAACCGTATTTACATTAATATAGGGAAAGTGGCTTGGGGTGTATGAGAACTCTGTGTTATTTTCACAATTTCTTTTATAAATCTAAAACTATTCAAACTAAGAAGTTTATTACAAAAAAAGCATGAACCATAAAATTAAAAATAGCTAAGTTGATAAACTAAAAACTTGTGCTCATTAAAAAGACACTATTAGGAAACTGAAAAGACAAGCTATAAACTGGGAAAACTATTTGCAAATCACATATCTGACAAAGGAATTATATATAGCATATATAAAGAACTCTCAAAACTCAATAAAAAATCAACCACAATTTTAAGAGACTTAAATAGACATTTCACTAGAGAAAATACATGGATAGCTTATAAGCACATGGAAAGATACTTGGTATTAATTACTAGGAAAATGAGATACCATTGCACACCTACTAGAATGGCTAAAATTTTAGAATAGACGATTCCACGAGTGTAGAGGATGCAAAGCAATTGGAACTCTCATTGCTGGTAGGAATGCAAAATGGTACAGACACTCTTTAAAAGAGATTAGCAATTTCTTAAACTTACATTCACCATATGACCCAGTAATCTTCCCATGGTGTCTATCCAAGGGACATAAAAATATTATGTCCTCTACTCACTGGTCCACAATTCCCAGAAACTGGAAACAATCCAAACGTCTGTGGACCAGTGAATGAACAAATGTCTATACAATGTAATGGTGTTCTACAATAGATGGAGTGAAGGGGCACCTGGGCAGCTCAGTCGGTTAAGCGACCAACTCTTGATTTCAGCTCAGGTCATGATCTCAGGATTGTGAGATCAAGCCCCACATGGGGCTCTGCGCTGGGCATGCGTGGAGCCTCCTTAAGATTCTCTCCCACTCCCTCTGCCCCTCCCCCCTCCCTCCCGCTCTCTAAAAATAAAAGGGAGGGGGAGTGAAATACTGATGCATACAACACAGATGAATCTCAGAGATGAAGGAAGGCAGATGCAATGAGCAACATGATTCCATTTATCTGACATTCTGGAAAACACAAAACTATAGTTTGCCAAGGACTGAGAATAGAGGAAGAGTATTAACTACCAGGGACAAAAGGAAACTTTTTGGGGTGGTAGAGTCTATATCTTGATTGTGGGGTTATTAAATGACTGTACACATTTGTCAAAACTAATCAAAGTACATACCTGAACAGGGAAGATCATACTGTATGTAAATCATACCTCAAACTATTTTGGTTAAAAGAAAACTGGGAATATATCTCTTATATTACTTTACATACTTTACATACTTCTTCTCTTTTTAATTTAACATCAGAGCACAAAATGGGCTATACAAACATGGCTTTAATGACTACATAAAATTTCACTGTGTGGGTATATTGTAACATAATTATTTCCCACTACTGGATGTCGTTCATTTCCAATTTTCTTTTTTTTTTTTAAGATTTTTATGTACTTATTTGACAGAGAGAGAGACAGCGAGGGAGGGAACACAAGCAGGGGGAGTGGGAGAGGGAGAAGCAGGCTTCCCGCTGAGCACGGAGCCTGGTGCGGGGCTCGATCCCAGGACCCCGGGATCATGACCTGAGCCGAAGGCAGATGCTTAATGACTGAGCCACCCAGGTGCCCCTGTTCATTTCCAATTTTCTTATGTATGTTCTTACATGAAATCTCTGTACACCAGTTTAGTCTTTAATCTCTGATCATTGCAACAGAACAAAATTCCAGATGTGAAATTACTGAGCTAAAGGATGTGCAGTAGATTAAGGTTCTGAATATTTATTGTCAATTTGCTCTCCAAAAAAGGTGGAAAACAGCTTACACGCCCACCATGATAAAAGTGGGTCTATAATAGAAGTCTTAAATACATCTTTTTTAAAAATATGAAGCAATCATACAAGAAAGATTTACTCTGCATATCTGAGGGACGCAGCACCCTGTCAGATCTAGAACATCAAACTAAAACATCAGAAAAAGGTCTATGGGGTAGTGAGAAAATGAACAAATCTACAGAAAAAAGGATCTTCTGTGGAATTTCCAGGAACCCTTTGTAAGCAAGATTTTCTCAAATGATTTTTTTCTCAAGAAGAGAGATTAGTTTTTCCATTTATAATACATTATTTTGTATAATAAAGAACAGTTAGCAAAATAATTCATCGGAATCCTTTTTAAAATATATATATATATATTTATTTGAGAGAGAGAGCGCACACAGGGGCGGGGCAGAGCAGCAGAGGGAGAGGGAGAAGAAGGCTCCCAACACGGGGCTCAACCCAGGACCCTGAGGTCATGACCTGAGCCAAAGGCAGACACTTAACTGAATGAGCCACACAGGCACCCTACTGGAATCCTAATTACACTCACATTTTCAAGAACAATCATGTACTTTAACCAAAATATCCTTCTCCTTTTACCCATCAGTGCTACTCAGTCAGAATGTTTGAATTTTGATAATCATCTCTCACTGTAACAAATACCGTATTCCACAATAGAATCCTAGGCTCACAATATTTGTTCCATGTGCTAGTCCCTATCTTCAAAGCATAGTTTATGCTAATAGATGACTCCTTTATATTAGAAACAGAAAAACTTTATGCATTAATTTTCTAGCAGTGTCCCTATTCAGACATTAGCTCTGCCATTACTAAGATAAACATTGCTTACCAGACATTTTAACTAAAAAGTGACCAAAACAGAAGGCCTAAACCTGGACAATGTTAAGTTCAGTTTCAAAATGTCCTCATGGTGAATGAATTACATTTCTGAACCCTGGCCATCTGATCCTGGAGTCCCTATCATCATTTTCCATCACTGACTTGAAAGATGAACCATGTCTGTCTGAATAATTCCATCGGAAACCCTCTTCTCTCAATGATTCATGCAGATGGGAATTTTGATTGTACAGAATTCATGTAAAACTTGAACCTGCGTCATGAAATTCTGGAACAGAAAGAACCCTATTTTGCTAAAATCCTCACAGTGGGTTGGTAGTTTTGCTGACTGTGAACTCAGCTTCCAAATCCTTCACTCTCTGTACTCACCCCATCCAGCCTTGCTCTCTGCTCCACGTGGACTGCAATAGTTCATTTGACTGTGCATTGCAGGTTTCTCCTGCCTGTGAAATGAATAAAAAAATCACACCAATAAATACAGAAAAATAAAATGGTGGTTGCCAGAGGGGAGGGAGATAGGAGGATGGGCAAAAATGGGTGAAGGGGAATGAGAGGCACAGGCTTCCAGTCATGGAATGCATAAGGCATGAGGATGAGAGGTACAGCACAGGGAATATAGTCAATGGTATTGTAATAGCCTTGTGTGGTGACAGATCTTAGCTACACTTGTGGTGAGCAGAACATCATGTATAGAGTTGTCAAATCACTGTTGTATATAGCTGAAACTAGTATAATTTATAGTGTGTCAACTCTACTTAAAAAAAAAAAAATCACACCCATGAAGGTGCCATTCCAGACCATCTTTAATATTCCATTACATCTTCCAGAATTCGGAGACCAAAGCCAACTTCTAAAATCAAAGGAACATATTTAGAAGGATTTTTTTAAACAATGCACATCAAGTTCTAGTTCTGATTTTATTATTTTTAATTATTATTATTATTATTATTAGGACTTCTTTTTATTTTTAAGGAAAATGCCCCATGATTTGAATCATTTGAAAATGATTTGAATACAAGAAATGGGCAGAAGACAGACATTTCTGCAAAGAAGACATCCAAATGGCCAACAGATACATGAAAAAGTGCTCAACATCACTCGGCATCAGGGAAATCCAAATCAAAACCTCAATAAGATACCACCTCACACCAGTCAGAATGGCTAAAATTAACAAGTCAGGAAATGACAGTTGTTGGTGAGGATGTGGAGAAAGGGGAACCCTCCTACACTGTTGGTGGGAATGCAAGCTGGTGCAGCCACTCTGGAAAACAGTATGGAGGTTCCTCAAAAGTTGAAAATAGAGCTAACCTATGACCCAGCAATTGCACTACTGGGTATTTACCCCAAAGATACAAATGTAGTGATCCGAAGGGGCACGTGCACCCCAATGTTTATATAAAGCAGCAATGTCCACAATAGCCAAACTATGGAAAGAGCCTAGATGTCCATCAACAGATGAATGGATAAAGAAGATGTGGTATATATAATGGAATATTATGCAGCCATCAAAAAATGAAATCTTGCCATTTGCAATGACATGGATGGAACTAGAAGGTATGCTAAGTGAAACAGGTCAATCAGAGAAAGACAAGTATTATACAATTTCACTGATATGAGGAATTTGAGAAACAAGACAGAAGATCATAGGGGAAGGGAGGGACAAATAAAACGAGACAAAACCAGAGAGGAAGACAAACCATAAGAGACTCTTAATCTCAGGAAACAAACTGAGGGTTGCTGGAGTGGAGGGGGGTGGGAGGGATGGGGTGGCTGGGTGATGGACATTAGGCAGGGTATGTACTATGGTGAGCGCTGTGAATTGTGTAAGACTGAAGAATCACAGACCTGTACCCATGAAACAAGTAATACATTATTTGTTAATTTAAAAAAAAAGAAGAAGATGTGGTGTACGGATAGCCTGTGGAATAGTATTCAGCCACGAGAAAGAAGGAAACCCTGCCATTTGTGATAACGTGGATGGACCTTGAGAGCATTATGCTAAGTGAAATAAGCCAGATAGAGGAAGACAAATAGAGCATGGTATCACCTATATGTGGAATTATGTGGAATATGTGGGAAAAAAGTTAAACTCATAGAAACAAAGAGTAGAAGTGGCTGCCAGAGGCTGGGGGTGAGGGAAAAGGGAAAGGTTGGTAAAAGAATACAAACTTTCAGCTGTGAGATGAATACAGTGTGAGGATCTAATGTAAAACATGGTGACCATAGTTGACAACACTGTATTGTATAAGTGAAAGTTGCTAAGAGAGAACTTAAATAGTCTCGCAAAAAAAAAAAAAAAGAAAAAGAAAGAAAAAAAGATAAATATGTGTGGGGATGGATGTATTAATGAACTAGATGGGGGGATCTTTCACAATGTATATGAATATATCAAATCACCATGATGTACACCTTAAATATCTTACAATTTTATTTGTCAAATATACCTCAATAAAACTGATATTTCAAAAAAAATGATTTGAATAGGCAATCAGAATAAATATCACCCCCCCCTACTGTGATCCCCTTTCCTTCTCTCTCTCTCTCTCACACACGCACACACCTATTTCCCACAGACTGTTGGGAACCTATACATATTCCCCCTCCCCCTGGCCGTTGCCAGTACACAAAATCCACCAGCACTCAGGGCCAGACATCCTGACTAAGGCCAGCCCAGAACAAAATGGAAGGAAACAAAAAGTGTCCCTCAAACCCACTCTCCTGCCACTTCACTGTTCTGTCTGCTGTCAGGTCTCCCTGCCTCCCACCCCACTTAGCTGTCACAGCCCCTTCTAAAACTACCTGAGAAACCTGCAACAAAACACAATAAATGTCCAAAAAGGGCTAAGCCCTCCTAGGCAAATGAGTCGACAGAAAAAGCACTAGCCCGAGAACGAGACTATGAGAATTCTCATTCCCGCTGTACCGCTTCCTGGCTGAGGGCAGACATGAGGCTCTCAGCTGACAGCAGTCAAGCTCCACACTCAGAGGCCCTAGAGCCCAACTGCATTTGCTCCCAGGTTTGGGGACTCATCCAACAACTCTGTCTCTTGGGCCCCTTCTGAATTGTTCCGCTTTAAAATATCTAGCTCCAGGGGCGCCTGGGTGGCTCAGTCGGTTAAGCGTCTGCCTTCGGCTCAGGTCGTGATCCCGGGGTCCTGGGATGCAGCCCCATGTCGGGCTCCCCGCTCAGCGGGGAGTCTGCTTCTCCCTCTGCCTCTGCCTCTCCCCCTGCTTGTGTTCTCTCTCTGTCAAATAAAGAAATAAAATCTTTAAAAAAAAATTAAATTAAAAAAATATATCTAGCTCCAGAGTAAAAGAACTTCTGAAAAAAAAAAAAAAAAACACACCATTCACCAAGATAATAGACCCAACCAGGGGCCCGTTCACTATAATCATCCATATCCCCAAAGCACTGAATTCCGCCCCGTACATAATTAGAGAGAAGAAGCAGGCAGACACCTGCCAAATGACAATGAAAGAGCAACAGAAGGTTATGGAGTGACCAGCCTGGTGGAGTAGCTGCAAGCACAGGACATAAGAATCGCCCCCCAGCACCACCGAGGCAGGCGTTTACCCCTAAAACAGACCCTGGCACAGAGAGGCCCTCAAGCAATTTTTGTTGAGTGGCTGCATAAAGCCACGGGTGAAGGGATGCCTGGGTGGCTCAGTCGGTTAAGCGGCTGCCTTCGGCCCGGGTCATGATCCCAGGGTCCTGGGATCAAGTCCCACATGGGGCTCCTTGCTCAGCAGGGAGCCTGCTTCTCCCTCTCTCTCCCTCTGCTTGTGCTCTCTCTGTCAAATAAATAAAAATCTTTAAAAAAAAAAAAAAGCCATGGGTGAATAAATCAACTGAGAAGAAAGCGCGCAAAGTCTGGCAGGGGAAAATATACCTGTTCTATGGTCTTATAAAGAAAATAGGTTAGCAATGCCACCCAGAGGGTCAACGTTATAGGGCGGAAGAATGAGCGGATTCTGTTGACGGCGTTTTCTCCCCTGATTGCAGGGGGTGGCCGATCCGTCTTCCTGCTGTGAAGTGGTTACCACGTGCTGGGGGCAAGAAGTTCTGACGCGAAGGGATACGGGTGGCAAACCCCCTTCGCCAGAGGGTGAGCTTCCGTTCAAAGACCCTCCCGAGCGCCCCCTCACCCTCTCTCACCTCCCCGCTTACTCCCACATATCCTTATTGCAGCACATCCCTGGTTCCGCGTCCATTATTCCATTTCGTTTTGTTGTGTTTGTCAGCTCTGTAGTTCATCTAAGTAAAACTTGTATTTCTCATGGTATACAGCATAAGTGTTCAGTCTTGGTGGCATGAGTAGAACTTTTAGGAAGGGGTTTAGGAGGCAGAAGGGAATTGGGATATACTCAGAAACTAGTCCACGTCCTCACCTGTAGCAGTGTACGGAACTGATGTCATCATAAATCAGGAGAGGTGTCTGCAGTGGGGCATGCAGGGTTCCAGGACATAAAGGCTCTAGGATGGCCCCTGTGGGGTGGGGGAAGAAGGGTTTAAAACAGCATCCGATCCCACTGATTACATCTGTGGTCTGCTTTTTTACTGGCCTACAAGTAATTTGAGACAAATGTTACATTAAATAACCTTCTCTTTCACCTGCTATGACAGCTAGAGCAGGAAACACATGCGATGGCTTAAGATGTAGGCCAGATTGCCCTGAGATCCTCAGCCAAACTAAACAATCTCATCCCAGGAGCAGGGAATTCACACTTCTGGTCATTCATCCATAAACGTACTCATTTCACAGATATTGCACACCAATGATGTATACTACGAGAAATACAACGGTGAACGAAACAGCGTTCTTAAATTGGTTGTTTCTACCTTGGGATTTCATAGTCCTATAGTATCCAGTCCTATATCATTCAGGGCACAATTAATTTACTTCACTTCTTCCAAAGATGTTTATAAAGATTAGTGGAGGGAATGGCATATGACAGATGCGGGTTCAAATCCTAGCTGTACTGCACTGATGTGATATTTGGCCCATTTCTTAACCTTTCTAAGCTTTAGTTTATTTGTCTATTAAATGGGAATAATAATAGCTATCTTATAGGACTGTTAGTTTTGCTTGAAAGAAAAACAAGGATAAAGCGCAGAGAACAGTACTGGTGTACGGGAGGAACTAAATCAAAGTTTCTTCCTTCTGTCCTATGGATTTCTGATCATCCTGTGATCAGTTTGTACCGAGGGCAAGTCTTGTCCCTGGGCCTTAGCTCACCCTTTTGTACTTAACCACCGTCAGCGAATTTGACCTCATTCTCCCAAAGAAGTTTGATTCCAACATGGCACTTTACATACTGCTGGTGTTCTTTGCTTTCAACACATGCCAATATGAAAATTTTACGTAAGCAAGCAGAGACTTTGTAAAGCTTTTTACATTACTACTAATAAAGGTTGACACTTATGGACTCGAAGCTCACCGAGTTCCAGGCACGATTGTAAGTGCTTTGCCTGCGTTACCTCGCTGAATTCACGTAAGAGGTAGGTGCTGTGTTGTGCCTATTTTTACAGCTGAGGAAACTGAATAGCTTGGCCAGAGGTCTGCCACTAGTCAGAGAGTAAAGTAGGATTTTAAAACCCAGGCAGCCTGACTCCCGGGGGCCACCCTTTTAATCACTGTACTATATTGCTTCTTGCTAAGGGACCCAAGGATAGTGATATTAAGTGTTATTGGGTGGCAAGTAAGGTGGTAAGAGGTGGCAAGGTTTTCAGCCAATTCATTTGATCACAAAACGCTAAGAATTAATCAAAAGTTTACTATACAGGTGTTTGTAAAAAGAGACACAGAGAGAATCTCCATTACAGATGGCTCTGTTACACATAAAACAGAAGTTACATCAATGGTTCTGTAAAATTTGGAAGCCTATGTTCTGGGTTTGTCTAAACTCCATAAGCTCATTGCCTTCATTCAGTATCTGCCGGGTCCTCGGCACATGGCTGGCGCCATTGTGATGATACACAGATGAGACAGATGAGTTCCGCCAATGAGGAACACCTGGTCTAGGAGGGGCACAAGAGCTACATGATGGGGTTAATTACAACATAATTGGTGTGAAGAAGTATTGTGGACACACAAAGGTGAAGTGAGTTTCCCCCAAGACCGTTTACTTAACAAAACAAAGCAACAAGTCCTCTTGGAGTTCTGGAGGCATCCTTCATGTGGGTTCTCATGAGTGTATTTTTCACCAATTCCACAACAATGGAGAGCTGAGCCCTGCTAAGCCAAGATCTTCTGAAACAGAACCTTCCTCTGCTCAACTGGCTTCAAGTAAACCTAAGTATTCTGCACTTCTACAGTCTCCCTCTCCCACCATCCAACCTCCAGCCCTCCCCATGCCTAGATTTCTAGAAAAATCAACACATAAGGTCAAATCAGACAGTTCTTTCCAGAGACAGTGTCTCCACCATGTTATGGATTATTTCAATGGAATCCTGCCCAAGGACTGGACAAGGAACTCCAAGTTTTATAAATGCGAAGTCTCCTCAAATGCTGGGTTTTGTGAGAAGTTAAATTCACTGGGCTTGGGTTAGCAATAGTCAATGTTATTCCCAATCTCAGAGCTGGTTTTGTACAAAGGATGGAGAGAGAAAGAATTAATACATAAAAGACTTTTTAAACAGCTCAGCTTTATAATGGCAGGAAGAAAATATAGGGGAAAATGTCTTTTCATTTCATGTTAAAAACTGAAGAAAAAAACTTCTTCAGCTTTGAAGAACAAAGGAATAATAGAAGTACACAAAGCAAACTTTAAGATAAGTTTTATAATCTTATTAGCAGCAACATTTTAGTACAAAATTTACAGATTATGGTATTTCTCATAACTCCTTGCTGCCCTAGGGAAAAAATACTTAATTGCCTAATTTTTATCTAAGGTCATGGCTATCTTTCCTTTTATTTTTTTAAAGCACAGCTTATTTTAATTAATCACATAAAAAGTTTATCTTTTTTGATGACAGAAATCGGATTTATACCCCTGACCTTCTTGTTCCCTTGTTCCCTCCTGGCAGTACCTAGCATGCTGCCTTGCTTATGTGCAAAAAAAAAGACATTGGTTTACTTATTCACCTTCCATAGAGAGAACCAACTCCTACCAGAGATAATAAGATATTTGGATATTGAACATGTCAGCAGTCTTAAATGTTCATATTCAATTTAAGGAAAAGTTTATTTGACAAGTTTGGTCAAATGCCTAACAGAACAATGCAAAGGAAGTAAAGAAAGCTCTGGGGAAAACAGCAGTGAAAGGTAATGAAAAATTGGAGAGCAGGATCCAGATCTCAAAAAAGCTTGAAATTGATACTCACAAAGACCTTACAGAGCTTTGCTAACCAGTTTAAAAACAGTGCTTTGAAAATCCAAAGAGCTAAAGCTTTTTAAGGCAGGGTTCCTTAAAGTATGCTCTGATACCTCTCGCCCCTCAACAGAACTATGGAGTGCTTAATAAAGGTAGAGATTCCAAGGTCCCACCCCTACATTTTCAGGTAATGCACCATTTTGGGGTAAGATACCCAAAACCAGTACCAGCATTCCCATCTGCAAAGGACACACAAGCCCCATTTTCTTTATCATAAAGTTTAGGTTAGTTTGGTAAATGGATGAAGATGACAGTCATCAGGGAGAAGTGAAGCCTTGAAGTGCTTGAAACTTATATTGCCCCTTTCTAAGGCAGGGCACAGTTACTGCTCAATAGCCCCCAAACCAGGTGCTTCTGTCAGAACTATCCCTGCTACTCAGGCCACAGCCAACCATAAAGATTATCCAGAGAAATGATCTGTATCTGTATCTGCTAGAGACTCACTGGAGACTCACAGCAGATTCTCACAGCTGATGGGGCTTGGAAGGAGACAAATAGAGAAAAGCAGACAAACCCAAGTGGCCAAGAACTGCCTGGAGCCCACCCTAACTGCTACCATGACCACATCTGAAGTTTCCAGAGCTGGTGCTACACCTGGGACCACTATCATTCTGTAATGATATTACAGTGCTTATATGATGGTAAGAATTAAATACAATGAAACTTGTTAACTTAGCATACATTAGAAAATATCAACAAGAAGACAAAGTAAAATCCTTTGTCTTGTCTTTAATTGATAATTATCAATAGATATAAAAGTTACAGTGCCTCCTGGGAGGCAAGGTTCTTGTCAACAACTACAAAGCCAATACACCCACAGGAACACCTTCTGAGGGTCCATTCTGAAAGTATACTGAACAGCATAGATCTTTAATGTGATTTGAGAAGTCTGGAATGGTTTCTCCATGACCCACAAGTATTAGATTTTAGAATTCTTCTAAGTTTCCTTGATGCATTGATAAGCAAAGGAAACCTTGGAGGGGTTTTGGTGAAGCCGTGTGCCCTTAGAAATATTACAGCTAATTTTTGACTTGGAGAAGAAAAGGAATGACTTCTAAAAGATATTAACCATTCTACCTCATCTATTAGCTGTGAGCCCAAAATGCTCATACATGTATTGTACCTGGAAGAGGGCGAGTGGTAAATGACCAGTAAATATTGGTATTATTAGTATTAATGATTGCTAACATTTTTCCAATATTTTGTCATAGGTCATAAAGAAATTGGCAGCTCTGCCATTCCCTGCAGCTTACTGAAGATGACATTACTGCCTTAATGTAGTGCAGCCCGCAGACTGTTTTGTAAGTAAAACGTTCTTAGTTTAAGCCACTGGTGGCGGCTTTCTGTGACTTGCAGGTGAACGCATCCCTAATGATACTACTTGCGTTTAGTCAGTACCATTGAAATATAGCCTTAGATTTCATTAGCACAAATAACATCCATGAGATAACCCTGATCGAAGGTGACATTATTAACTTAACAACAAAACTGAACATATGACATTTGAAAAAAGATGCCAGATAAGTTTCCTAAATGAAGTAGAGTCTTGGAGAAACCCAGTATTCTGTGACATAAGCATACCCTCACAGAGTAAACTGTAGGGCCTATGGTTTTCTTTGTTACTACATAACTGGAAGGTTAGGAGTATTGTTCCTCATCGGTCAGCAGAAGTACAAGGTACAGAAGGGTTTACTTAAAAGAATCCCAGAGAGTAAAATTAATGGGGGCTTTGGACCCACAAACCCCTACAATCAGTAAGTACACTGAGACAACCATGCGGCTGCAGACACAGGCTACCTTTCATGAGAAAGAAGGAATGACTCAGAGGATGAAAACAAGAGCCCAGCAGGAGCTACAGCCATGGAAAATTATTCCCAGGCCTTGAGTCCCAATGAAGGGACTGCCTATCTGTGCCAGCTGAATTTCAGAATTGCTATGGACCAGTGACTCATGAGAACCTCCTACTTCCCTCCTTTTTGAACAGTAGTGTCTATTCTGCTTATCCTGTGCCTGTCCCACCATTAAGTGTTGGTTGTATCCTTAATTCATAGGTCTTCAGATTGAGAGAAAGTGTAGTCAAGGACCTACATGTATGAAACTGTGCCCCAGGCGCCTCATCCACACCTGGACCTAATTTAGATGACAACATTCTGAACTTTGAGCTGATGTTATAAAGGGTTGAGGCCTTAAGAGGGGGGATTTTTGGGGTAGGGTGAAGGTATTTTGCATGTAGGATGAGAGTAAATAATTTGAGGCCAGAGGGCAGATTGTATCAGTCTAAAATATGTCCATAAATTCTCTTTTAAGCCCTTCAAAAGGTAGACATTCAGTCCATTTGCCTTGAGCGTAGGCTGGACTTAGTGAATGATTTTGAAAAAAATAGGAGAAGGTGAAAATGACAGGACAAGTCAGAAACACTATAAAGAGTAGATATGGTAGTTCCAATGGTGTTATAGTCTGGGGCCATTTGGGAAGGGGCAACTGGCCATTACAACCTAGAATTCTAAACCTATCAAAATTGTCAATTAAATGTGAGAACAGAATAAAGATATTTTCAGACATGCAAAGTCTCAGAACATTTAACTCTATTGATTACTTTTTAGGAAGTTATCTGATGGTGTACTCCTACAAAACAAGGGGAAGAGAAATAAAAATATAATTAATAATAGCTAACATTAACTGAGTGCTTATTTTTGTGCCAGCCACTCTTCTGAGTGCTTTTCACGCATTATTGCATTTAACCATACAACAATTCCATGAAGAATATTCTCTCACTATTATTATCTTATAGATGAGAAAACTGTGTTATAAAGAAGCCAAATAACTTATCTAAGGTCACACAGTTGGTAAGTGGTAGAACTAAGGTCTAACCCCAGGCAATCTGGCTCAAGAGCTCAGGCCCTTCAACACTCATTACCTTCTGAGAGACTTATGTTACCATGAAACTATGGAGCCAAATTGGGACAGCAGCAAAGGAAAACCCAGGATGAAAGCTATGAAGCAGACCTACTGAGTCACCAGGCTAACCTAGGGCAAGAGGTGAGAAGGATCCAATAAGACAACTCAAAGGGGGAAATGAGATGTCTTCATACATGGCATGATTTGAGAGCACTGGAAGAGTGTAAGAAAACAAAGAGATGCAATCAGGAAATTAAGGAAAACCAAAAAATATCCATAAGATGGTCTTAGTCTGAATGAGCCAACTAAAATATGGCATGGTTTAAAGTATTGATGGAGCACATAGAAAAAGAATCCATTTCACCTTGATGCTAGAGCTGTCCTCATTCAAGAGATCCAAGGGTTGCAAGGAAGGATGAGTAATTCTAAGATTTGAATACTATTTACATAATCACAATAATGTAAACCATTTATTGGTTTTCAAGTTTTAGAATCAACCTATGAACAATCTAAAAGAGACTTAATTGCAGGCAGAATAACAATGTTAACAACCATGACACATGAAGTCCAAAGCTGGGGCACCCGGGAGGCTCAGCTGGTTAAGAGTCTGCCTTCGGCTAAGGTCATGATCCCAGAGCCCTGTGTCGGGCTTCCTGCTCAGCAGGGAGTCTGCTTCTCCCTCTCCTTAGTGCTCTCTCTCTCAAGTAAATAAATAAAATCTTAAAAAAAAAAAAGAAAGAAAGTCCAAAGCTGACGGAGGTGCGAGAGAAAGAAAGTGCCAAAAGGATAAGGAAGACATTTATCTTACAATGTAGGGAGTGAAAACTGATAGAACAAGTAAAAGAAATTTAAGTATCTAGTTTAAAATTACATCTTGTGGTGGTTAATTTCATGTTTCAACGTGACTGAGCCACAGATACTTGGTTAAACATTATTTCTAGTGAGTCCATGAGAATGTTTCTGGGTACAATTAACCACTGAATCATTAGACTAAGCAAAACAGATTGCCCTCCCAAATACTGGTGGGCCTCATCTAATCTACTGAAGACCTGAATAGAACAAAAGGCTGAGTAAGAAAGAGCCCACTCTCTCTATCTGACTGTCTTCAAGCTGGGAATTTGGTCTTTTCCTGCCTTCAGACAGACTTGGACTAGAACATACATCATAAGCTCTCCTGATGCATGGGCTTTTGGACTCAGACTGGAACTACACAATTGGATCTCCTGGGTCTGCCCCTCTCAGCCTCTATGATCATGTGAGACAATTCCTATCGATCCTGATTCTCTGGAGAACCCTAACTAATACACATATGGAACTTCATCCATTATGCCTGTTTGCCTGCAGATCCAGTTCCTGCACTTCTCCTGCAAACTCTATTTCCTAGGTTCCTTGCCAACTGGCTTCCAGAGTGGTTTGACCAATGGAAGCTTGACTGGAGACAGGGAGGAAGGTATAAGTTCAGATATTTCCCTCTGTCTCTTTCCACTTTCTAGCAGGGATTTTATCTCCTCAGAGATTCTAGCTCTTTTCCAAGCAGCCTCTTCTCCTATATTCCCAGCTCCTACCAGGCAAGGTTCTATGTTCCTGTAGCCCTGGGGGTGGAAACAGCTTTCTGATGATACTACCTCCTGATTGCTTCACCATCCTTTGTTTGGCTTCTGGGATGTCCCATCACATGTGTAACTGTTTAAAATACCTACAGTTACTCATTTTCTGGCTGGACCCTGACTGAAACAGTAAAAAAGACAGGAATTCAGTAATATAAGTATATCAGAAGGTGAGGAGAGAGAAGAAAGGTGGTGTGAGTGAACTATATATTGTCTTCATAGAGGAAGTCAGTAGATGGTGCCTAAAATTGATAAATCATAAACAGCAGTAAGTATGGAAGAAATAGAAAACCTGAACAGACCTATAACCACTAAGGAAATTGAAGCAGTCATCAAAAATCTCCCAAAAAACAAAAGCCCAGGGCCAGGTGGCTTCCCAGGGGAATTCTACCCAACATTTCAAGAAGAATTAATACCTATTCTTCTGAAACTGTTCCAAAAAA
>NC_058414.1:17280035-17385522 GCF_002201575.2 Neomonachus schauinslandi | reverse complement strand
ATGCCTGTTTCCTTCCCCAAATTAGGGAAGTTCTCTGCTATAATTTGCTCCATTATACCTTCTGCCCCTCTCTCTCTTTCTTCTTCTTCTGGGATCCCAATTATTCTAATGTTGTTTCGTCTTATGGTATCGCTTATCTCTCGAATTCTGCCCTCATGATCCAGTAGTTGTTTATCTCTCTTTTTCTCAGCTTCTTTATTTTCCATCATTTCATCTTCTATATTACTGATTCTCTCTTCTGCCTCATTTATTCTAGCAGTTAGTGCCCCCATTTTTGATTGCACCTCATTAATAGCCTTTTTGATTTCTACTTGGTTGGATTTTAGTTCTTTTACTTCTCCAGAAAGGGTTTCTCTAATAACTTCCATATTTTTTTCAAGCCCAGCTAGTATCTTTAAAGTGATGATTCTGAACTCTAGATCTGACATCGTACTAATGTCCGTATTGAGTAGGTCCCTGGCAGTCGGTACTACCTCTTGTTCTTTTTGTTGAGGTGATTTTTTCTGTCTTGTCATTTTGTGCAGAGGAGAATAGATTAATGAGAGAACAAAATGCTAGCAGAGTAGCAACGTCCCCAGAAAATATACTCTAAACAAATCAGAAAAGACTTGAAGCAGTGGGAAAAGAAAGGGAAAGAGAGGAAAAAGAAAAAGAAAAAGAAAAAAAAGAAAAAGATAAAGATAAAAACAAAAACAAACAAAACAAAACAACAACAACAACAACAAAAAAACCAGAATGTGATCAAATATGATCAGGCTGGTATATAGATCAGTTCCACACACTAGATTTGGGGTGTATTTTGGTCTTTTAGAAGAAAGTGCCTCCCAAAATTTTAAAGAAAGAAAAACTTATATATGTACAAAAATAAGGGTTGATATGATGAAGGGATGGAATATTACTGTAAAGATGGAAATTATAAAAAATTTTATAAAAGGAATTGATAAGAAGTTGTTTGAAAAAAAGAAAGAAGAGGATTTAAAAAAAGAAAAAAAAAAGGGAGAGGATGTGATCAGGCAGGGGAATAGAAAACACCATATACTAGAGATTTAGGGTATATTTTAATCTGTTAGAAGAAACTATCTCAAAATTTTAAAGAGAGAACAACTTATATATATAAGCCAAAAATACGGGTAACTAGTATGAAGGGATAGAATATGACTCTAAAAATGAAAAATAAAAATGTTTTTTTTTAAAAAAAGGGATTGATAAGATGTTCGTTGAAAAAGGGAAAAAGAAAAATTCAAAAAGAAAAAAAAAAGAAAAAAGACAGTTAAAAAAAATTAACTTTGAAAGACTAAAGAATCATGGTAAAAAAGCCATGAATTCTATGTGCAGTAGTCCCCTAGCGCTGGAGTTCTGCCGTTCTCATTGATCGGTAAACTTGGCCTTGGCTGGCTGTTCTCGCTGATCTTCTGGGGAGGGGCCTGTTGCCGTGGTTTCCAAATGTCTCTGCCGGAGGCAGAATTGCCCCGCCCTTGCCCCCTCCCGGCTAAGTAATCTGCTAGGGTTTGTTCTCGGGAGCTTTTGTTCCCTGCGAGCTTTCCGTACAGCTTTGGAGGCGGAGAGTGAAAATGGCGGCCTCCCAATCTCCGCCCAGGAGGAGCCAAGAACTCGGGGCCCCGCCTCTCAGTGAGCCCCCAGAGAAAAGCCGTCAGTCACTCCCGTCTCCCCGGTCTCCAGCCGCACTCCGTGCTCACCCGGCCTGTGACCGCGCGTTTCTATCTCTGGCACTCGACCCCGGGTGGAGTCTCCAAACCCAGCAGATCCCTGCGACGCACTCCCGCGCGGCTCCTCCCGGGGGAGGAAGGTGAGTCTCCCCGGATCTGCCGCTTGTTGGGTCCCTGCTGGAGGAGCAGTGGCCCGACTGTCCCGCGGATCACAGTTTATGGCAACCCTGAGCTGAGAGCCCGCGCCTGGGCTCCGTCTCTGCAGCCGGCTTCCCTGCTCCGATACCTGGGAGCTCTGCCTCACTCAGGCACCCCCGGTCTTTCTGTGACCTGTGGGTGCTGAGACCACCCTGTCCCGGAGGGTTCCACCCCCTGCTTAGCCACCAGGGTGACGTCCCTCAGTGGAGCAGAATTTTAAAAGTTCCGATTTTGTGCTCCGCGGCTCTATCACTTGCCAGAAGCGGCCGCTGGAGGCCCCTCCCCCGCCATCTATCCTCCCGAATATCGCCTCGGATTCACTTCTCCGCACGTCCTACCTTCCAGAAGGTGGTCGCTTTTCTGATGAGAGAGTTGTTGCTCTTCTTTTCTTCGATCTCCTGTTGAGTTTGTAGGTGTTCAGAATGGTTTGATCCCTATCCAGCTGAATTCCTGAGAGGAGACGAAATCCAGGTCTCCTACTCCTCCGCCATCTTGCTCCGCCCCCGGAATACCACTGATTTCTGTGCATTGGTTTTATATCCTGCCACTTTACTGAATTCCTGTATGAGTTCTAGCAGTTTTGGGGTGGAGTCTTTTGGGCTTTCCACATAAAGTATCATATCATCTGCAAAAAGTGAGAGTTTCACTTCTTCTTTGCCAATTCACTTCTTATTTCTTTTTGTTGTCTGATTGGTGTGGCTAGGAGTTCTAGTACTATGTTGAACAGCAGTGGTGATAGTGGACATCCCTGCCATGTTCCTGAACTTAGCAGAAAAGCTCTGTTTTTCCCCATTGAGAATGATATTTGCTGTGGGCTTTTCATAGATGGCTTTTATGATATTGAGGTATGTACCCTCTATCCCTATACGCTGAAGAGTTTTGATCAAGAAAGGATGCTGTACTTTGTCAAAAGCTTTTTCTGCATCTATTGAGAGGATCATATGGTTCTTGTTCTTTGTTTTATTAATGTGTTGTGTCACATTGATTGATTTGCAGATGTTGAAGCAAACTTGTAGCCCAGGAATAAAACCCACTTGGTTGTGGTGAATAATCCTTTTAATGTACTGTTGGATCCTATTGGCTAGTATTTTGTTGAGAATTTTGCATCCATGTTCATCAAGGATATTGGTCTGTAATTCTTTCTGATGGGGTCTTTGTCTGGTTTGGGGATCAAGGTAATGGTGGCCTCATAAAATGAGTTTGGAAGTTTTCCTTCCATTTCTATTTTTTGGAACAGTTTCAGAAGAATAGTTATTAATTCTTTAAATGTTTGGTAGAATTCCCCTGGGAAGCCATCTGGCCCTGGGCTCTTGTTTGTTGGGAGATTTTTGATAACTGCTTCAATTTCCTTACTGGTTATGGGTCTGTTCAAGTTTTCTATTTCTTCCTGGTTCAGTTTTGGTAGTTGATACATCTCTAGGAATGCATCCATTTCTTCCAGATTATCTAATTTGCTGGCATAGAGTTGCTCATAATATGTTCTTATAATTGTTTGTATTTACTTGGTGGTGGTTGTGATCTCTCCTCTTTCATTCATGATTTTATTTATTTGGGTCCTTTCTCTTTTCTTTTTGATAAATCTGGCCAGGGGTTTATCAATCTTATTAATTCTTTCAAAGAACAAGCTCCTAGTTTTGTTGATCAGTTCTACTGTTCTTTTGGTTTCTATTTCATTGATTTCTGCTCTGATCTTTACTATTTCTCTTCTCCTGCTGGATTTAGGCTTTATTTGCTGTTCTTTCTCCAGCTCCTTTAGGTGTAGAGTTAGGATGTGTATTTGAGACCTTTCTTGTTTCTTGAGAAAGGCTTGTATTGCTCTATACTTTCCTCTTAGGACTGCCTTTGCTTCATCCCAAAGATTTTGAACAGTTGTGTTTTCATTTTCATTTGTTTCCATGAATTTTTTAAATTCTTCTTTAATTTCCTGGTTGACCCATTCATTCTTTAGTAGGATGCTCTTTAGCCTCCACGTATTTGAGTTCTTTCTGACTTTCCTCTTGTGATTGAGTTCTAGTTTCAATGCACTGTGGTCTGAAAATATGTAGGGAATGATCCCAATCTTCTGGTACTGGTTGAGACCTGATTTGTGACCCAGGATGTGATCTATTCTGGAGAATGATCCATGGGCAGTAGAGAAGAATGTGTATTCTGTTGCTTTGGGATGGAATGTTCTGAATATATCTGTGAAGTCCCTCTGATCCAGTGTTTCATTTAAAGGCTTTATTTCCTTGTTGATCTTTGCTGAGATGATCTGTCCATTTGAGTAAGGCCCCTACTATTATTGTGTTGTTGTGGATGTGTTTCTTTGATTTTGTTCTTAACTGGCTTATATAATTGGCTGTTCCCATGGTAGGGACATAGATATTTAAAATTGTTTGATCTTCTTGTTGGATAGACCCTTTAAGCATGATGTAGTATCCTTCCTCACCTGTTATTATAATCTTTAATTTAAAATCTAATTTGTCTGATATAAGGATTGCCAACCCAGCTTTCTTATGATGTCCATTAGCATGGTAAGTTGTTTTCCACCCCCTCACTTTCAATCTGGAGGTGTCTTTGGGTCAAAATGAGTCTCTTGCAGACAGCATATCAATGGGTTTTGTTTTTTTATCCAATCTGATACCCTGTGTTTTTTTTATTGGGGCATTTAGCCCATTTACATTCAGGGTAACTATTGAAAGATAGGAATTTAGTGCCATTGTATTGCCTGTAAAGTGACTGTTACTGTATATTGTCTCTGTTCCTTTCTGGTCTATGTTACTTTTAGGCTCTTTTTTTTCTTAGAGGACCCCTTTCAATATTTCTTGCACAGTATGGTGTTTGCAAATTCTTTTAGTTTTTGTTTGTCCTGGAAGCTTTTAATTTCTCCTTCTATTTTCAATGACAGCATAGCTGGATATAGTATTCTTGGCTGCATATTTTTCTCATTTAGTGCTCTGAATATATCATGCCAGTCCTTTCTCGCCTGCCAGGGCTCTGTGGATAGGTTTGCTGCCAATCTGATGTCTCTGATGTTGTAGGTTACAGAATTCTTGTCCCGAGCTGCTTTCAGGATTTTCTCTTTGTCTCTGAGACTTGTAAGTTTTACTATTAGATGTTGGAGTATTGACCTATTTTATTGATTTTGAGCGGGGTTCTCTGTGCCTCCTGGGTTTTGATGCCTGTTTCCTTCCCCAAATTAGGGAAATTCTCTGCTATAATTTGCTCCAATATAGCTTCTGCCCCCCTCTCTCTTTCTTCTTCTTATGGGAGATCCTAATTATTCTAATGTTGTTTCGCTTTATGGTATCACTTATCTCTTGAATTCTCCCCTCGTGATCCAGTAGTTGTTTATGTCTCTTTTTCTCAGCTTCTTTATTCTCCATCATCTGGTCTTCTATATCACTAATTCTCTCTTCTGCCTCATTTATCTTAGCAGTTAGAGCCTTCCATTGTTGATTGCACCTCATTAATAGCCTTTTTGATTTTGACTTGGTTAGATTTTAGTTCTTTTGTTTCTCCAGAAAGAGATTCTCTGGTATCTTCTATACTTTTTTGAAGCCCAGCTAGTACCTTTATAATCATCATTCTGAACTCTAGTTCTGACATCTTACTAATGTCTGTATCGATTAGGTCCCTGGCAGTCAGTACTGCCTCTTGTTTTTTTTGAGGTGAGTTTTTCGGTCTTGTCATTTTGTCCAGAGGAGAATAGATGAATGAGAGAACAAAATGCTAAAAAAATGCTAAAAGGGTAACAATGACCCCAGAAAAATATACAGTAAACAAATCAGAAGAGACCCAAATCCAGGGGGGAAAAGAGAGGGGAAAAAAAAAAAAGAATATGATCAGATTGGTGAATATAACAGAGCCACAGACTAGATTTTGGGTGTATTTTGGTCTGTTAGAAGAAATTGCATCCCAAAATTTTAAAGAAAGAAAGACTTATATACAAAAATAAGGATAAATACGATGAAGGAATGGAATATGACTGTAAAGATGAAAATTAATAAAAGGATTTTATTAATATTAATAAAAAGAATTTATTAATAAAAAGGATTTTTAAAAAGGAATTGATAAGAAGTTGATTGAAAAAATGAAAAAAATTTTTAAAATAAAAAGAGAATGTGATCATGTGGAAGACTAGGAAAACATCATACACTAGATTTAGGGTATATTTTTGTCTGCTTGAAGAAACTGTATCCCAAAATTTTAAAGAAAAAAAAACTTATATATATATATATATATATATATATATATACAAAAAATAAGGTTAAATACAATGAAGAGTTAGAATATGACTGTAAAAATGAAAAATTAAAAAAGATTTTAAAAAATGAATTAATAAGATGTTGGTTGAAAAAGGAAAGAAGAAAAATTCAACTAAAAAAATAGAAAAAGAGAAAAATAAAGAAAATTTTAGAAATTAACTTTGAAAGACTAAAGAATCATGGTAAAAAAGCCATGAATTCTATGTGCTGTAGTCCCCTAGTGCTGGAGTTCTGCCATTCCCATTGATCAGTAAACTTGGTCTTGGCAGGCTGTTCTTGCTGATCTTCTGGGGGAGTGATTCGCAAATGTCTTTCCCTGAGCCGGAATTGCCCTGCCCTTCCCGGGGGCCGGGCTAGGTAATCTGCTCGGGTTTGCTCTTGGTAGCTTTTGTTCCCTGTGAGCCTTCTGTACAGCTTTGGAGGATGAGACTGAAAATGGCGGCCTCCCAATTTCTGTCCCAGAGGAGCCAAGAACTTGGGGCCCCACTCCTCAGTATGCCCCCAGAGAAAAACAGTCAACCACTCCCGTCTCCCTGGTCTCCGGCCGCACTCTATGCTCATCCGGCCTGTGACCAAGCATTTCTATCTCTGGCACAGGTCCCCGTTTGGAGTCTCCAAACCCAGCAGATCCCTGCGGTGCACTCCCGCGCAGCTCCTCCCAGGGGAGGAAGGGGAGTCTCCCCAGATCTGCCGCTTGTTGCGTTCCTACTGGAAGAGCAGTGGCCCAACTGTGCCATGGATCACAGTTTATAGCAAACCTGAGCTGAGAGCCCACTCTTTGGCTCCGTCTTTGCAGCCAGCTTCCCTGCTCCAATACCTGGGAGCTCTGCCGCACTCAGGCACGCCCGGTCTTTCTGTGACCCCAGGGGTCCTGAGACCACACTGTCCCAGCGAGGTTTCCACCCCCCACTTAGCCACCGGAGCGATGTCGCTCCACTGCTCTATCATTTGCCGGTAGCTGGCTAATGGAGGCTCCCTCCCCGCCTGTGGTCTATCTTCACAAATATCGCCTTGGATTCACTTCTCTGCACGTCCTACCTTCCTACCTTTTTTTTAAAAGCTATTTTTTAAAAGTATATATAAGTGGTTGTGAATATCAGTTTTGGAATCAAATAGATCTTTATTTTTAAAAATTCTCAGGAAAAAAAATATCCTGAGACATATTTTTTAACTTTTCTGAACCTTACTTTCTCATCTATAAAATGGACATAATCTATATTTTAATCAATTGTTTTGAAGACTGGATGAGATAACATTCATAAACCACTTACTATAGCGCCTGGATCACAGTAAGCATCCAATAAATAATAGATATCCTTATTTTTCTTATCAAATCATGAGTATTTTACTTGATTTAACCAACATATTTCAAACCCTGTATTACAGTGGGAGCCAAGATATTTTTTTTAAGTAATAAATCGTTGAGAGGAAAGTCAAATACATATTGCTAGAAGGAAATTTATAGATCTAATGAGCCCAATCCTCTTAATCCAGATGAGAATATTGAGATGCCAAGAAATCTACCCAAGTTCACATGACTGGAGAGTGGAAGACTGTGAACTAGAACCTAGATTTCTGTTAGTCCAGAGTTGTTTCTTACATTCTTGTATTTAGTCCAAAGAGATAGCATTTTTAGTTCAAATGACATTAAATAGAGCATGAGTCATCAAAAAAATTTCAGCCTTTTCATTAGAACCATTCTAAAGTAATTTAGATTTTTCTACAAAAGTTATTTCAAAGCTCTGATATGCTCTAATTAATATTGCTAATGTGAAGTACAGAAAGGCCATATAAACTGAGAGGCTAAGACTTTCATTTCCAGGAGGATGAAATACATTTACTTTCCCTATTCCTCCTGCTACTTACAACTTTAAACTCTGGACATAAAATGAACATAAGAAGACTGAAAAATGGAGAGGAGAAAGCACACAGGCTAGGGACCTCAGAGCCCAAAGAAAAACACAGCAATGAGTTCTCTGGGTTTTCTTTTTTTCTCTTTTCAACACACATCTCAGACTGACTGCTGGAGAAGCCAATGACCCAGAAATGCCAACAGATGTAGATATTAAAAGCCCCAACAAAATTTTGTTCTAACTATAGGTCCAAGAAAGGAGTAGCCTAAGCAAGACAAAAAACTTTTAGAAAATAATCAATCTACTATAGCAAAACACCACCCCAAAAAACTACAGCTTTTACCCTCACCAGGCTGTAAAAAGGCACCCACTAACCCTGCTGGGGTGGTGTCAGAGAAGGCTAAATAGGGGATCACAACTTTCATCCCTGCTGGGCAGTAAAGAGGCACTCCTTCCCCATAGAGTCAGTGGAGACAATGCAGGGAGCAGTAACAAGACACTTCTATCCCTCCCAGCCAGGGATCTATCAGTAACGGTCTGGTGGACAGCTAGCATGCCCACCCCAACCCAGCAGCAATGAGAAGCTTCCTTCCCTGACTTGGGTGACACTGGAGACAGGGTAGGAAACCTGGACCTCTACTCAGCAGTACAGAGGCAGTATCCCTCCCATTCCCTGTTGGGACAGTGTTGGAGAAAACCAGCTAAAACAGATAGTTTAAATAATATCCAGAGTCTTATGATATAATATCTAAAATGTCCAGGTTTCTATTAAAATCACTTATCATACCAAGAAACAGAAAGATCTCGAATGAAATGTAAAAAAGAAAATCAATAGATGCCAACACTTAGGTGAGAAAGATGTTAGAATCATATACAATTATATACATTAGAATTATATACACTTGTATATACAAGAATAGATATAAAATTATTTAAATTGCCATTATAAAGACACTTTAACAAGCAATTATGAGCATTCTTGAAACAAAAAAAAGAAAAAGCTGCCATAAAGAAATAAAACATCTCAGCAAAGAGAAAGAAAATATAAAGAAGAACCAAATGGAAATTTAGGACTGAATAATACAATAACTGAAATAGAGAGCTTAGTAAATGGTCTGGTCCCACTAGAAGAATAAAGAGGATGGAGGAAAGGATTGGTGAACTTGAAGATAGAACAATAAATATTATCCCATCTGAACAACAGAGAGAAAATAGACTAAAAAACCAAACAGAACAGAGCCTCAGGGACCTGTGGAACTGTAAGAGCTGATATTTGTGTCATCAGAGGCCTGCAAGGAGAGGAGAAAGAGGGTAGGGCTGAAAACGTATGTGAAATAATGGCTGAAAATGTTCCAAATTTGGCAAAGACACAAACCTACAGATTCAAGAAGCTGAACAAGCCTAAATAAGATGAGCCCAAAAAATCCACATCAAGTCACATCATTGTCAAACTTCTGAAAACCAAAGACAATGAAAAACATCTTGAATATAGTGAGATAAATATGACACCTTAACTGTAAGGGAGAAACCATTTGAATGACCAGATTTCTCATCAGAAACCATGGAGACCAGAAGAAAGTGGCTCAAATATTTTTCAAGTGCTGAAAGAAAAGAACTGTCAACCCAGATTCCTATGCCCAGTGAAAATACCCTTCTATAATGAAGAGGAAATCAAGACATGCTCACATGCAGCAACCTCTAAAATAATGGTGAAAGGAAGTTCTCTAACAGAAGAGAACCAATAAAAGAAGGAACCTTGGAACATCAGGAAGGAAGAAAGAACTACAGTAAGCAGAAATATGTGTAAATATGATAGATTTTTTCTTTTCCTATTGAGTTCGCTGAATTATGTTGGATGGTTGTTACGAACTGAATGTGTTCTTCCAAATTCATAAGTTGAAGCCCTAACCACTAAGGTGACACCACCCTCCCAGAGTCTGTGAGCAGGTATTAAGGTTAAGAAAGGGTGGGGTCCTATTTCCATAGGTCTGGTGTCCTTATAAGAGGAAGAGATGCCAGAGTTGTCTCTCTCTACCATGTGAGGACAGAGAGAAAGCAACCATCAGCAAATCAGGAACAGAGCTCTCACCAGGAACTGAATCAGATGCAATCTTGATCTTGGACTTCTCAGACTCCAGAACTGTAAGAAAAGTAATTTCTGTTGTTGAAGCCACACTGTTTGTGGTATTTTGTTATGGCGGCCCAAGTAGACTACTACACGGTGGTTGAAATAAAAATTATAACACTGTTCAATGTGGTTTTAAATGTATGTAAAGGAAATATTTAAAACAAATACATTAGAAACAGGGAGGATAAAGAGACATAAACGGAGGTAAGATGTTTTTCATAGTCCTTGGTTTTCAGAAGTTTGACAATGATGTGACTTGATGTGGATTTTTTTGGGCTCATCTTATTTAGGCTTATTCAGCTTCTTGAATCTATATTTTGCTGGAACTGGTAAAATGACACCAGTAGACTGCAATAAGTTATGTATATATGGTATCATGCCTACAGCAGCCACTAAAAACCTACAGAAAAAGACATACTTAAAAACATTGTAGATAAATTGTGTTCACTATGGCGGCACATATGCTAAAACAATAAAGGGAAAATTAAGAATGTACAATAGGAAAAAGACAGTCTCTTCAACAAATGGTGCTGGGAAAAGAGGACAGCTATATGTAAAACATTGAAACTGGACACTTTCTTACATTATACACAAAAACAAACTCAGAATGGATTAAAGACCTAATGTGAGACCTGAAACCATAAAATTCTCCTAGAAGAAAACATAGGCAGTAATCTCTTTGACATCAGTCATAGGAACATTTTTCTAGATACGTGTCCTCAGGTGAGGGAAATAAAAGCAAAATTAAACTATTGGGACTACAGCAAAATAAAAAGCTTTTTTTTTTAAACACCAGCAATGGAAGCCATCAACAAAACAAAAAAAAACCACCTACTAAATAGGAAAGATATTTGCAAATGATATATCCAATAAGGGGTTAATATCTAAAATAAGTAAAGAACTTATACAACACCAAAAAATAATCTAATTAAAAACTTGGTGAAAGCCACAAATAGATAATTTTCCAAAGAAGACATACAATGGCCAACAGACACATAAAAAGATGCTCAATATCTCTAATCATCAGGGAAATGCAAATCAAAACCACAATGAGATATCACCTCACACCTGTCAGAATGGCTAGTATCAAAAAGACAAGAAACAGGTGTTGGTGGGGATGTGGGAAAAAAGGAGCCTTCGTGCACTGTTGGAGGGACTGCAAACTGGTGCAGCCACTGTGAAAGACAAGATGTAGGTTCCTCAAAAAAATGAAAATAGAAATATCATAAATCTTGTAATTCCACTACTATTTACCCAAAGAAAACAAAACATTAATTAGAAAAGATATATGCACTCCTATGTTTATTTCAGCATTATTTACAATAGCAAAGTATGGAAGCAATGTATCCACCCATAGGTGAATAGATAAAGTAATAGTATACACACACACACACACACACACACACATGCGCACACACGTGCGCACTGGAATATCAGCCATAAAAAAAGAATGAGATCTTGTTGTTTGCAACAACATGGATGGACCTAGAGGGTATAATGCTAACTGAAATAAGTCCGACAGAGAAAGGCAAATACCCTATGATTTTATTCACATGTGGCCTTTAAAAAACAAAGCAAATGAACAAAGAGAAAAAGAGAAACAAAAAACAGACTCTCAAAAAGAACTGGTGATTGCCAGAAGGAAGGTTGGGGAGGATGGGTGAAATAGGTGATGGGGATGAAGAGTACACTTATATTGCTGAGCACTGAGTAACGTATAGAATTGTTGAATCATTATATTGTACACCTGAAACTAATATAACACTGTATGTTAATTATACTTGAATTAAAAAATAAAATTTTAAAATTATAGATAAATCAAAATAGAATTCTAAAAAAATGTTTAAGTAACCTAGAGAAAGGTAGGAAATGAAAATAAAAAAATGAAAAATAGAGAACGGGCAGAAATAAAAATAAGAGGATAAATCTACAATATAACATTGTATATTAACATTTATTGATGAATGATTGATCAAATCAGAAATTGCCCAAATGGAAAATGGACAAAGAAACTGGCCAGACTTAAAATTAGCCGGGCCTGAAATTAACCAAAATTCTTTGTTCCTTGGTTCTAGTTAAAAGATTTTTCTTATGTACATTTAAAACCTACTTTCATTTCATTTTTATCCATTGTAGGTCTTCTACAGCTTCACAGAACCAATCTCAAAAACTAAATTTTATACTGTCAAAACCTCAAAGTAAGCAATTTCTTCATACTGTTAACTCATATTAAATTTAAAGTCAAATAAAAATCTTAAATTTTTTTCCCACATGAACTTCTTCAAAATTATGTATGCTGTATACTATATTGTACTTGGAAGACTTTACACTTATTCTTATTAAATTTCATCTTATTAGCTTCAGTCCAATATTCCTACCTATTGTGACACTTTCTGTTGTGTCTGATTTTGATTAATTCTTTTAGAAAATTAAACAAGCATCCTTCCACCTTAACAAAGCCATTTATTAGCACAGCTCAATGAGAAAGGCCTATGTCATTCTGAAGGGGGTCTCTCCATGTTGATACATGTCCACTTTTTGAGTATGGTTGATTCATTAGCCTCAAGCCTACCTTATATTATCATCATCTAGCTCACACTCTCTTATTCAGGAAGATATTATTAAGAACTTTGTCACATTTTGTTGAAATCAAAATATACATGTCTGCAAGCTTTTCCCTATCTACCAAACCTGTTATCCCTATCCAGAAAATGAAGTCATCACAATTTTTTATAAGCTCTCCAACTGTCTGATATCAATTGTAGATTCCACTTGTTCTATTCCTTTCCTTAGTAACTTTGGAACTCAGCTGTAATTACATGTAAAAATAATCAGCAACTTAGAGACTATTAGTAACAGATTGGAAAAATATTAACATATTGAATCATAAATGTGGATAAAGAGAACTAAGTATTAAAATGAACTAGATGAATAGAGTCAACGAATTAGTGGCATATCTTTAAAAACAATATTGCTGGGCGCCTGGGTGGCTCAGTTGGTTAAGCGACTGCCTTCGGCTCAGGTCATGATCCTGGAGTCCCGGGATCAAGTCCTGCGTCGGGCTCCCTGCTCAGCGGGGAGTCTGCCTCTCTCTCTGACCCTCCCCCCTCTCATGCTCTCTATCTCATTCTCTCTCTCAAGTAAATAAATAAAATCTTTAAAAAAAAAAAAAAAACAATATTGCTGGGATGCCTAGGTGGCTCAGTCCATTGGACGCCTGCCTTCGGCTCAGGTCATGATCCCACCGTCCTGGGATGGAGTCCCGCATCAGGCTCCTTGCTCAGTAGGGAGCCTGCTTCTCCCTCTGCCTGCCCCTCCCCCTGCTTGTGTTCCTGCTCTCGCTATCTCTCCCTCTGTCAAATAAATAAAATCTTTTCAAAAAAATCAAAAAACAAACAAAAAACAATATTGCTACTTATGCACGTAAGTAGGTTGTGTGAAGTAATTTTTTTTTTTTTGGTAATTTTACTTAATACTGCCCAAACTAAACTCCTAACACACAGTTCCAATCCTACCCCTTTAATACTCAGAAACCCTCAGTGGACCTCCATTGCCTTCCAAATTAAGGATAAACTCTGGGGCGCCTGGGTGGCTCAGTCAGTTAAGCGACTGCCTTCAGCTCAGGTCATGATCCTGGAGTCCCGGGATCGAGTCCGGCATCAGGCTCCCTGCTCGGCAGGGAGTCTGCTTCTCCCTCTGACCCTCCCCCCTCTCATGCTCTCTCTATCTCATTCTCTCTCTCAAATAAATAAATAAAATCTTTAAAAAAAAAAAGAATAAACTCTGTAGCCTGATATTAAAAACTTTCAAGTTATGACCCTAATGTACCTCCAAGACTGATTTATGCCTAGACCAAAGCAAAACTTCCTGCCAAACTTCACCACAATATATTCCTAGAATGCCTATTCATTCAATCTTTCAAATAATGTGAGGGTCTACTGTATACCAAGCTGAATGCTGGAAATGAACAATGAGCAGAATTGTATCAGAAACCTGCCTCATGAGGCATATTACAGGCCAGTATTATTAGTGTCTTATTGCTGCTTTAACAAATTACCACAAACTTGGTGCCTTAAAACACCACCACTGTGTTAGTGTAAAGTGCTGGGGGTCTGCAGTGTGACGCTGGACTCACTGGGCTACAGTCAAGCTGCCAGCAGGGCTGCATTCTTTCTGGAGGTTGTGGGTTGAATCTATTTCCTTGCCTTCTCCAGCTTCTAGAAGTCAACTTTACTCCTTAGTTTATGTCCTCTTCCACCATCTTCAAAGGTAGCAATGTTACATCTTTCTGACTCTTCTTCAGTATTCACATCTCCTTCTGGCTCTTCTGCTTCCTTCTTGAACTTTTCAGCATCCTCGTGATTACGTTGAGCCTAATAGTATACTCCAAGGGTCAGCTCATCAGCAACTTCAGTTTCATCTGCAACCTTAATTCCCCTGTGCCATGTAACTGAACATATTTGTATGTTCCAGAGACTAGGATGTGAACATCTTTGGAGGACCATTATTCTGCATATGTAATTACAGGTTTAACTAGTAATAACAGAGGTTTAACATATACTGAATATTTATTTATTTATTTTATTATTTTTTTTTAGATTTTATTTATTTATTTGAAAGAGAGGATGAGAGGAGAGAGAGAGCACATGAGAGGGGTTAGGGTCAGAGGGAGAAGCAGACTCCCTGCTGAGCAGGGAGCCCGATGTGGGACTCGATCCCGGGACTCCAGGATCATGACCTGAGCCGAAGGCAGTCGCTTAACCAACTGAGCCACCCAGGCGCCCCCATATACTGAATATTTATATAGCCAGTATTTGCCTGCTACTCAGTGGTGAATTCAAAACAAAACAAAAACATTTACCCCTCTCATACTAACCCCTCCATACTAACCACTTCACAAGAGTCACTTCATTTAATCTTCTCAACAGTTCCATGAGGTAAGTAATATTCTGTATGCCCCATTTTACGATGAGCAGTCTAGAACTATTCTTTCCCATCTAAGTTTCTTTGCTCATTTTCCCCATCTTCCTCTTTGTATCCATCTTTTGAGGCTCCTCAATAAAGCCATGTGACCTCCTATGTGCTATCTTCCTTTTCTGAGGCTGTATCATTTTGTTTTTATCTCCCTTATAACATGCCCCCATCCATTCCTCCACCATATTCTCATCTCCAGGAAAACCAGTATTACTGAGGGGAATGTGTTGTATCCCTAAATTGTGTCAGAACAGAAGAAAGGTTGTGAACCATCTAGATTATAAACTCCTTCACAGCAAGACACATTAAAATGCAGAAGCATTAAAAGGAGTGTCTTACTCATCTTTCTACTTGTCATTTATTTGTCAGGTATATAGCAATAATGTCTTAATATTTATTTTTCTCAGCATATAGTACTTTATAGTATAAAAATACTTTAGCTATTTGATCCTCAAAGAGCCAGGTGAGGGTAACAAGAAATAATGTTATTATACTCATTTTATGGACGAGGAAATGGAAGCCCAATAAATGTAACTGTTGTGTTCAAGGTTAAAATGATACAGCTGGATCCTGAACCAAAGTTTTCTGATTGAAAGACCAATATTCTTTTCTGTACTGTTTCTCCCTGTTCACGGTAAAAACAATCAACATTTTGAAGAAAATCTTTTTTTTTTAGATTTTATTTTTGAGAGAGAGAGTGCACACACAAGCAGGGGTGAGGGGCAGAGGGAGAGGGAGAAGTAGACTCCCTGCTGAGCACGGAGCCTAATGCAGGGCTCAATGCCAGGACCCTGGGATCATGACCTGAGCTGAAGGCAGGTGCTTAACGGACTGAGCCACCCAGGTAACACTTGAAGCAAAACTTTTAATGTCTAAGTTTACAGAATCTTCTTTGGCTATCTTTATAACTTTGCCCTTCCTGTTCTCATTTTATTCTAATTTTAGCTTTGAGTGACATGAATAAACTAAATACCCCTTTGTATCTCTCAAATTTTTGAACTAAAGGGATAGAAAATAAATTACTTTTTAAAGATGAGAGACATAAAAAGTAAGACATTATGGACCAGTGGTCCTTAACTAGCTGGGGCAACAAACGCATGCAGTTAGTGCCGTGGCCCAGGGTCCACAGCCAGGGGCCCCTGGCAACTGTGTCCAGAGTGGGAGGCACCATCCTGGGTGAACACAGAATGCTCCTCAGCTGGCGCAATGCCTTCGACTGCAATGGCTCCCTTTGGCAGTGGCTGCCTGGACACTGGAGAATTCTCGAGGAATAAAATTTTGGTATGATTTGGAAAAAGGAAAGAAAGGGAAAAGTTAGACTGATTCTAGTTTGTGGGCCTTTGTAAGGGCTACCAAAGAAATCTGTGCTGCCTTAGGCGCTTGGTATTTGCCTGCCACTCAGTGGTGAATTAAAAACAAAAACCAAAACAAAACAGAAACATTTACCCCTCTCATAGCTGCTCCCCTTTAAACCCTACCCCACACAAGAACTAGTCCCTGGCTAGACAAACTCACCTCCTCTGCCGGAGGAGTTTTTTATTAGCCATGCACAGAGGGTGGTCCATAGTAGACTTTGCTTAGAGGCTTATTTTTGCTACTTCACCATTATAATCATTTTATCCAATTCAACCCAACCTCAAAGGGATATGATACACCACTTGTTTTTTCTGCTTTGTACTCTAGAGGGGGAACCACAATGGTTGAACTTTTTGTAGCCCTCTTCAACTGTGAAGCAAAATCCTGGGGATGAAATGCAAGCTGGGGATGGTGGGGAGGGCTAGAGTCTAGACCCTCAATGGCATTGTTGATAATCAAATCAACCCAGAGACTACCCACCTCCAGAAGCCTAGTTGAGGAATCAGTATATGTCCTTATGACTTCAACTACTATTATGTGAAGATAAACTTGTCCTAACTGATACAGACTGCCTGGTTATTGTGATATGAGCTCCATCTCCACGCCCACAGATATCCCCTAACACACCTACCCCCACTGACTACCAATGTTAGAACTTCTGCCAAAACTTTTGTTGTTTTATTTATTTCAAAATACATGGGAATACAAACTAGTACAGCAGCTGTGGAAAACAGTATGGAGTTTCCTCGAAAAGTTAAAAATAGAACTACCCTAGGATCCAGCAATTGTACTACTGGGTATTTCCCTAAAGAATATAGAAACACTAATTCAAAGGGATACATGCACCCCAATGTTTATAGCAGCATTATTTATGATAGCCAAATTATGGAAGCAGCCCACATATCCACTGAATGGATAAAAAAGATCTGTTATATGTAAATATATATACATGTAATATGTATATATATATATTCATGTACACACACACACACTCACACACACACACACACCCCACAATGGAATATTACTCAGCCATAAAAAAAGAATGTGGTATTATAATTTGCAACGACATGGATGGAGCTAGAGAGTATGATGCTAAGTGAAATAAGTCAGTTAGAAAAAGACAAATACCATACGATTTCACTCATGTGGAATTTAAGACACAAAACAAACAAACAAAAAAGAAAACTGGGATGCCTGGGTGGCTCAGTGGGTTAAGCCTTTGCCTTTAGCTCAGGTCATGATCCCAGGGTGCTGGGATCGAGCCCTGCATTGGGCTCCTTGCTCAGCAGGGAGCCTGCTTCTCCCTCTGCCAGCAGCTCCCCCTGCTTGTGAACTTGCTCTCTCTCTCTCTCAAATAAATAAATAAAATCTTAAAAAAAAAAAAAAGAGAGAACCAAAAAACAGACTCTTAACTATAGAGAACAAACTGATGGTTACCAGAGGGATGGGGGGATGGGTTAAACAGGTGATGGGGATTAAGGTGTGCACTTGCTGTGATGAGCACCGGGTGATGTATGGAAGAGTTCCATCACTATATTGTACATCCAAAATTAATATAATACTGTATGTTAACTGGAATTTAAATAAAAACTTTTTTTAAAAAAAAGAAAAAACAAAATAAAACAAAATAGGTGGTAATATCCCTTTTGAGAAATTCCCCTACATTAGAATCTCATATGTTTAAAAAAAGAAGAAGAAGAAGAAGATAGCAGGAAGGGAAGAATTGAAGGGGGCAAAATCGGAGGGGGAGATGAACCATGAGAGACTATGGACTCTGAGAAACAAACTGAGGGTTCTAGAGGGAAGGGGTGGGAAGATGGGTTAGCCTGGTGATGGGTATTAAAGAGGGCACGTTCTGCATGGAGCACTGGGTGTTATGCACCAACAATGAGTCATGGAACACTACATCAAAAACTAATGATGTAATGTATGGTGATTAAAATAATATAATAATAAAAAAATTTTAATAAGAAATGATAAGAATCTCAAATAATCACTGTCTCAAGCAATACATGATTAACTTAGAAAATATGTTAGAGAAGAAAATCCCAGAAAGACCACAGGGTTTTATCATGTGTAAAATATTCCAAATTACTTAACTCTGATTTTTGGAGATTTGTAGGAAGATTTATTGGAACTATTTTCCCTGAACAGTGGCCAGGTCACTATTTCAGCAACCCTCTCCCACTCTGTCTAGCAGCTAGGCTGTAACTCAGTGACCCTTGCTTGCCCTCCAGGTGAAAAAGATCCAGGGTCCTCTCCCATGCTGTTTTTCCAGTTTCTATCACACTTGTGCCCACCAATGAATTTTCAAACTAATCAGACGGTAGGATATATGGTAGTGAACTTTAATATAAAATGCATTTATGGCAAAGATAATATTACAGTAACATTGATTTTAATTTTTTTAAATTTACTCAGAAACATCAATATTCAATTACTTATTTTTATGTTTCCTTAGTTGTGTCCAATTTTATGTTCTCATATAGCTTTTCCACTTAATATACAATTATTTCTCCATATTTTTATACAATCTTAATACTTAATGCTTCCAGTTCTTCATCACAAAATATTTCTTTCATTAGGATGTTCAAATACAATATTAGTAGGATATTTAGGACATGAAGACATTGTTTTCAGTTTTTCAGGATTATAAACAATACTCAAATGTACCTTTCCAACATTTTTTCTTCTTTTCATTACTTTCCTAGGATAAACGTCCGGGGTCAAGAAGCAAGAAAAAAATGTACACTCCTTAATACATATTACTATATTGATTTCTAAGAAGATCATACCAACTTATAAAACTTAAGCAACATATGAGTATGGTTTTTTCCAACCTTCCTAGCACTAGATGTTTTATATATTTTAAGCATTTTTGCATGTAATTCATTATTATTTGATTTGCATTTCTTTTATTCCTAGTAAGAGTGAATATTTTATATTTCTTAACTTCTATTTATCGTTGATTTTTCTCTTCATGTTCTTTCACAATTATTTATTTATCGTGGTTTCTTGGTGGTAAACATTTAAAAGAAAACATATTGGTCTATTATGCTGTTAAACTCTTTTATTACATATCATTGTATATATTCCAAAGTTAGTAAAATTTTCACTGAAATTTAGACTTAAGGTCTACAGAGGTAATACTTTCTTTAAAGGTTAGTTTCTTATTATCATACTTATATAGCTTGCTTTAATGTTTCTGTTTAGGCTGTGAACAAGCAATTTCCTATGCTCCAGCTTTTACCTTCTTCAAAGTTCTGATCTGTGATTTCGATAGGATGATAGGTGTCAGGCTTATCAAACAGAGATCCCATGAAGTCATAAGAAGCTAATCCCCTTCTGAACCATCTGAAACACTGAGCCAATTCTAAAACATGTAATTTCATAGAAATAAGTATAAAGTTTAAACCTGGGGTCTAATAACTCAACTATAAAAATATAAAAGAAACACATCTTAAGCAGCACATGTTTAAAAGGAACAAAGCTGTTTAGTTGGTAGCAGGCTTAATAGGAGTCAGTGGTAGACATTTGCTGCCCAAGACCTTATCTGATCCTACAGTTATTCAACAAATAATCACTATGCTCTGTACTCCTTAGACCATTCCTGGAGTATTGTGTATGGTTCTGGGACACTGGGGCATTAGAGCCTATTTCCCAGAAGAATAAGGAAGATGAAGTGACTCAACACTAGATCACGTAAAGAACGGGAATTTGGCTTGGGATATTTTGCCTGGAGACTAGCAGTCTCATGGAGGATGTTATTACTGACTTGCAAACACTTTAATATTTGCATGTTCTCCGAGGATCTAATTAGGGAAGCAACTAGCCATGGAGCCATCATATGATTAAAGGACCCTCACTGGACAGATGAATTTGAGAAAAGCGCCCCCTTCTCTGGACAAACACTGCAATCACACTTTGGGGCAGAGTATGGCTGCATTTCAGTCCCCATGTGTTCCCTTGGTCACTCATTTTTGTGTACAAATTGTTTAATTTTATACAGTGGCCCTAGTGCTAAAGAAGGGTCAATAAATTATGGTCATGGACCAAATCCAGCCTGTCGCCTGTTTCGGTAAATAAAATTTTGTTGAAGACAGCCACACTCGTGTGTACTGCCTATGTTTGCTTTCCCACGGCAATGTGGGATGAGTAGTGGCAAAGGGCTGCAGGGTCCGCAAAGCCTAACATATTTCCCATTGGCTCTTTACATAAAAAGCTTACCAACTCCTGCTCTGTAGTGCTTTTTAATTTTCATCTCTTCACAAATACCAGAATTTGGGGTGGCCATTAAGGACTTAAAGGGGAAGTGCTCATTTTTAAGAAGATTTTGGGAAAAAAATTTTTTGAAACTTCCCAATTATTAGGCTATATTTGTTTGCCCTTCAGCAATATGATGTTATTAGAGTGTGCATGTGTTAGATGCTTCCGCTTATAACTGAAATTCACTTGGCTTTAAGTAGGCAGAGGTTATTGGAAGGGTAGCTTGGTATCTCCGAGAATCTGATGGCGGACGTGCCAAGCCCTGTAAGGAACCTAGAAGTCCTTGATCCCCATTCCTTATCTCTGCTTCTCTCTGTATAGCCAACTTATTTCACTTGTAATGATCTTTTAATCCAAAGGTATAATTATATAAGGTTAAAAGTCACTGTTCTGGGGCACCTGGGTGGCTCAGTCATTAAGCATCTGCCTTTGGCTCGGGTCATGATCCCAGGGTCCTGGGATCGAGCCCCACATGGGGCTCCCCGCTCGGCGGGAAGCCTGCTTCTCCCTTTCCCACTCCCCCTGCTTGTGTTCCCTCTCTTGCTGTGTCTGTCTTTCTGTCAAATAAATAAATAACATCTTTAAAAAAATAAAATAAAACTCACTGTTCTATAAGACAAATGAAGAGCAGTCTCTGCTCTACTGCTTCTCGTGCCTTGGTTGTCATTTCCCAGAAGCAAACATTTTCAACTCTTCTGGCATTTCTTCCACCCATGTTTCTAAATAACATGCTTATACTGTCATTTCTTGATTCTTCAGTTTTAAATATTATTTTGTGTTTTTCTTACTATGGAAGATGAAGATGCTCCTTTCTTCTACCTCCTATTTATATCACGTATTTTTGCTAAACTGGTATCTGACGTTTACATTGCTATGACTGTGAATAAGGCAAACTTTCTAACGGTTAAACCCTTCCAAAAATGGAAGAAATATCTTGTGAGCTTACTGAATTCCTGGAAACTGTATCTGGAGGGCAGGTATTTTCTTATTTATTTTTATATCTCCAGTACCTTCTACAATTCCAGCATATGTGAAGTAATCTTTAAATGGGAATGTATATTGTGAAAGAATCTGGCATTTAATATTTCCCCCCAAAACGTCAAAGTAGTAATCATAGGGGAAAAAATCATGCGTTCATGGGAGTAGCACTTTTATTTTCCTTCAAGAACTTTCCCTTGCCTTCACAACTTGGCTAACTGGTGCAAGAGGCCTACCTTTCGCCCTGTCTTGACTTTGGCATGCCTTCCTCACCAAGCTTAATCATTTCTAGATTTTGATTGAAAGTGAGAGACACAGGGCTCTTCCTTTCACTTGAACACTTAGAGGCCACTGCAAGGTTATTAACTGGCCTAATTTCAACACTGTTGTGTCTCAGGGAACAGTGGGGCCCAAAGAGGGAGAGAGATGAGGGAATGGACAGTCAGTGGAGCAGTCACACACCCCACATTTATTAAGTTCACTGTCTTATACGGGTGCAGTTCATGGCACCCCAAAACAATTACAATAGTAACATCAAAGATCACAGATCACCATTAACAAATATAGTAATAATGAAAGAGTTTGAAATATTTCAAGAAGTACGGAAATGTGACACAGAGACATGAAGTGAGCAAATGCGTTGGAAAAATGGTGCCGATCGATTTGTTTCACATGGGGTTGCCACAAACCTCCAATTTGTTAAAAAAAAAAAGAAAGAAAGAAAGAAATGCAGTATCTGTGAAGCACAACATGGCAAAGCTCAGTAAAACGAAGTATGCCTATATGGAGAGAAGCAGATAAGAGGAGGAGAGCCACAACCTTTCAGTGCTTCCAGCTTCCGAAGGGCATCCTGAGGTCCTGAATGTGTGGGTTTAGCACACATATTTCACAGCAGAAGGATATGTTGGTTCAGTAACAAGAATTGAGATGAAGTTTCTAGTTTAAATTTAGGTTATTTTTACTTTTATTGCCATGTAGATCTATAAAAACAATGCATGAATTTTTGTGACAACAAAGGTTACTAATGTTCAGACAGAACCGTGAGCAGAGCAGGAAATGTGATTCTGTGTAGAACCAGATAAAATCATATGTAACTAAGAGGCATACCAAACTCAAGCCAGGGCCTTCATTTAACTTTCAAGAATATCATCTTGACCTACAGTATTACCATCTTTGGGATCATTATTAATTCTGGAATTTAAATTAGTATTTACTTTATTCTATAATAAGGATGAACCCGTCATTCACCTGAAACTACAATGATTTCATGTATCAATTCCTTCTTAGTATAAAATGGGGGAGGAGGAGGAAAGGGTGCTTTTATTCAGCACAGTGCTAGCCTCTGAGTAAGATACTTTACCACACTGATCTAAGTAAGATTCCATGAGAACCAAGAAAAAAAACAATCAGAAACTTTCTGTACTTGAAGCTATAGAGTTGGTCTTCAGTGAAAGGACATGGACTCTCCCAAGAAGATTTTCTGAAAGATGAATTCCTGTTTTGATATAGGATGTAGCCTTTGGTCAGGGGTTGCAAATCCACAGGGGCTGGACCTGAACAGGTTTTATAACTTATTTGAGTCCTCAGAAATATTTAAATTCACAATCCTTGGACTCTGAAATCTCAAGGTTATCAAATCAAAGCTCATGGCCTTAAAACTGGTTCTATTTCATCCCACTTCACTATTGATCAAGTCTTTGGTAGCTTCAGGGAAGTGAAGTTACATCTTGGTGCTTTGAGAACTTTTACACTGTCAAATGGATACAGCTTTGCAATTTACTTTTTTGACTCTATCTTCTTGAAACTGGTCTTCTATTTTTATTAGCTTGTTTGTGAAAAATTTTGACTATATTTATGAAGCCAAAGTTCCTATGGGTCATTGATTTCATTAAAAGGGTAGGACAGATAACATGGAGAAAATATTCTTTTGATAGGATACAATGGGGAAGATATTAAGTAAATGATTAATATTAGAAAAAGTAGTACCATATTACAGTAGTACCATGTTACAGGACACCATTTCCCTGAATTCCCTGAGGATCTTTATAAATCACTAAAGATACTTAGACCTCATTAATAATGATCCTCAAAACTAGAAACTACAATGCAGAGTCACACCAGTAATAGTGTGTTGATGCCTCTTGCTCACCCCTGAAGTCAGGACACCTACAGCGAACAATCTGAAGTCTAATGGGTAGAAGTTATTCTTTAATATATTTTAAATGCCAAAGAGCAAACTAAGCATACTCCCACCCAAAGTAGGTAGAATTATAGTTTAAAAAAAGAATTTTCTTTTACTGTTTTGTTAAGACTATTAGCACCACTCCTTATGTAACTTTTTAATCCATATCTGAATTTTAGTACTTATTACGTTATTTTATAGTTGCTTACAGTTTCTTTTTCTGAAAAGTCTTGAAGACACAAATCAAATTTCCTTTGAATCCCCAGCTTTTAACAGAGTACTTAGGTGTTCAGTAAATATTTGTTAAATGGATAAATATATCAATTCACTAATTTTACAAGAGAAAACTTTTGGGGTAATTACCATGATTACTCAAATGTTCAAATCTTAAAACTTGGGCTCTAAAACAATTAAATGATTGGTCTCTTCCTTAGTTTCAAGTCTGTGTGTGTGTGTGTGTGTGTGTGTGTTTTCCCTATCATCTTCCTTTTACTTGTCATCCTCTAAAGATGTTTACTTGGCTGATGTCATCCTGTGGAAGACTCAGTCTTAAGCTTGACAAAATGCCCAGCCAGGCTCATGAAGCTTACAGAAGTTATAGTTCATTGCAATAAGCATGAAAGGTAGATTCTTAACCAAGAATACCAGGATTTCAGTTTGGTTTCATGACCCTTACAGTGGGAAGTTTTGGTTGATGGCAATAACAATCTGCTTGTCCCAGGGAAGGTCCTACCAGGTGCAGGAAACACTGAGTGGAACCTCTCCTATCCTCCAATAATGTCACTCTGAAACTCCAGGATAATTACCTTAAATGACTTGTGGGAATAAAAAGCTGCTTTTCACAAGCCAGATCACCTGGATTTCCCATTCAGATGGCTGACACTATTTGTTGCTGTGCCACCAGCACCTTCTTGCTATATTGTGCACCTGTTATACAATAGTGCCCAGGCATGAAATATGCTAGCTGCACCTATAACAGTGAACAGTCTGTGGGCATGCCCCCCATAATCAGAGTAGTGGTTCTCTTAGTGTTCATCAAAATTACGTGAGGAACTTGCTGGACATATACTCCCAGACTCCACTCCCAGATATTCTAATTTAGTAAATTCAGGATGAAGCCAGTTAACCTCCAATTTCAACAAGCACCTCAACTGATCCTGATGAAGGTGGTTCACAGCTAACACTAAGATATGTTTCACTAGAGATGATATTACGTTTTATTATGCACCTTTTCTTTTTTTCATTTATTTATTTTCTTAATTTAAATTCAATTAACATATAATGTATTATTGATTTCAGAGGTAGAGGTAATTCATCAGTCTTATATAATACCCAGTGCTCATTACATCATGTGCCACGTACCCTCCTTAATGTCTACCACCCAGTTATCCCATCCCCCCACCTCCCTCCCCTCCAGCAACTCTCAGCTTGTTTCCTATGATTAAGAGTCTCTTATGGTTTGTCTCCCTTTCTGGTTTGGTCTTGTTTTATTTTTTCCTCTCTTCCCCTGTGATCCTCCATTTTGTTTCTTTTTTTTTTTTTAATTTTATTATGTTATGTTAATCACCAATCATTACATCATTAGTTTTTGATGTAGTGTTCCATGATTCATTGTTTGCGTATAACACCCAGTGCTCCATGCAGTACATGCCCTCTTTAATGCCCATCACCAGGCTAACCCATCCCCCACCCCCTCCCCTCTAGAACCCTCAGTTTGTTTCTCAGAGTCCGTAGTCTCTCATGGTTCGTCTCCCCCTCCGATTTCCCCCCCTTCATTTTTCACTTCCTGCTATCTTTTTTTTTTAACATATAATGTATTAATGTATTATTTGTGTCAGAGGTACAGGTTTGTGATTCAACAGTCTTACACAATTCACAGCACTCACCATAGCACATACCCTCCCCAATGTTTTGTTTCTTAAATTCCACGTATCAGTGAGATCATATTATAATTGTCTTTCTCTGATTGACTTATTTCGCTTAGTATAATACCCTCTAGTTCCATCCAAATCGTTGCAAATGGCAAGATTTCATTCCTTTTGATGGCTGAGTAATATTCCATTGTGTGTGTGTGTGTGTGTGTGTGTGTGTGTGTGTGTGTGTGTGTATACATCTTCTTTATCCATTCATCTGTCGATGGACATCTTGGCTCTTTCCATAGTTTGGCTATTGTGGACATTGCTGCTATAAATATTGGGGTGCATGTGCCCCTTCAGGTCACTACATTTGGATCTTTGAGGTAAATATCCAGTAGTGCAATTGCTAGATCGTAGGGTAGCTCTATTTTCAACTTTTTGAGGATCCTCCATACTGTTTTCCAGAGTGGCTGCACCAGCTTGCATTCCCACCAACAGTGTAGGAGGGTTCCCCTTTCTCCACATCCCCGCCAACATCTGTCATTTCCTGACTTGTTAATTTTAGCCGTTCTGACTGATGTGAGGTGGTATCTCATTGTGGTTTTAATTTGTATTTCCCTGATGCTGAATGATGTTGAACACTTTTTCATGTGTCTGTTGGCCATTTGGATGTCTTCTTTGGAAAAATGTCTGTTCATGTCTTCTGCCCATTTCTTGATTGGATCATTTGTTCTTTGGGTGTTGAGTTTGATAAGTTCTTTATAGATTTTGGATACTAGCCCTTTATCTGATATGTCATTTGCAAATATCTTCTCCCATTCTGTCGGTGGTCTTTTGGTTTTGTTGACTGTTTCCTTTGCTTTGCAAAAGCTTTTAATCTTGATGAAGTCCCAATAGTTCATTTATGCCCTTGCTTCCCCTGCCTTTGGCAATGTTTCTAGGAAGAAGTTGCTGTGGCTGAGGTCAAAGAGGTTGCTGCTTGTGTTCTCCTTTAGGATTTTGATGGACTCCTGTCTCACATTGAGGTCTTTCAACCATTTGGAATCTATTTTTGTGTGTGGTGTAAGGAAATGGTCCAGTTTCATTCTTCTGCATGTGGTTATCCAATTTCCCCAACACTATTTGTTGAAGAGACTGTCTTTTTTCCATTGGACATTCTTTACTGCTTTGTCAAAGATGAGTTGACCATAGAGTTGAGGGTCCATTTCTGGGCTCTCTATTCTGTTCCATTGATCTATGTGTCTGTTTTCGTACCAGTACCATACTGTCTTGATGATGACAGCTTTGTAATAGAGCTGGAAGTCTGGAATTGTGATGCCGCCGGCTTTGCTTTTCTTTTTCAACATTCCTCTGGCTATTCAGGGTCTTCTCTGGTTCCATACAAATTTTAGGATTATTTGTTCCATTTCTTTGAAAAAAGTGGATGGTATTTTGATGGGGATTGCATTGAATGTGTAGATTGCTCTAGGTAGCATTGACATCTTCACAATATTTGTTCTTCCAACCCATGAGCATGGAAGGTTTTTCCATTTCTTTGTGTCTTCCTCAATTTCTTTCATGAGTATTTTATAGTTTTCTGAGCACAGATCCTTTGCCTCTTTGGTTAGATTTATTCCTAGGTATCTTATGGTTTTAGGTGCAATTGTAAATGGGATCGACTCCTTAATTTCTCTTTCTTCTGTCCTGTTGTTGGTGTATAGGAATGCCACTGACTTCTGTGCATTGGTTTTATATCCTGCCACTTTACTGAATTCCTGTATGAGTTCTAGCAGTTCTGGGGTGGAGTGTTTGGGGTTTTCCACATAAAGTATCATATCATCTGCAAAGAGTGAGAGTTTGACTTCTTCTTTGCCGATTTGGATGCCTTTTTTTTATTGTTGTTGTTGTCTGATTGCTGTGGCTAGGACTTCTAATACTATGTTGAATAGCAGTGGTGATAGTGGACATTCCTGCCGTGTTCCTGACCTTAGGGGGAAAGCTCTCAGTTTTTCCTCATTGAGAATGATATTCACTGTAGGTTTTTCGTAGATGGCTTTTATAATATTGAGGTATGTACCCTCTATGCCTATACTCTGAATAGTTTTGACCAAGAAAGGATGCTGTACTTTGTCAAATGCTTTTTCTGCATCTATTGAGAGGATCATATGATTCTTGTTCTTTCCTTTGTTAATGTATTGTATCACGTTGATTGATTTGCGGATGTTGAACCAACCTTGCAGCCCAGGAATAAATCCCACTTGGTCGTGGTGAATAATCCTTTTAATGTACTGTTGGATCCTATTGGCTAGTATTTTGGTGAGAATTTTTGCATCCATGTTCATCACAGATATTGGTCTGTAATTCTCCTTTTTGATGGGGTCTTTGTCTGGTTTTGGGATCAAGGTAATGGTGGCCTCATAAAATGAGTTTGGAAGTTTTCCTTCCATTTCTATTTTTTGGAACAGTTTCAGAAGAATAGGTATTAATTCTTCTTTAAATGTTTGGTAGAATTCTCCTTGGAAGCTATCTGGCCCTGGGCTTTTGTTTGTTGGGAGATTTTTGATAACTGCTTCAGTTTCCTTAGTGGTTATAGGTCTGTTCAGGTTTTGTATTTCTTCCTGGTTCAGTTTTGGTAATTGATACATCTCTAGGAATGCATCCATTTCTTCCAGATTATCTAATTTGCTGGCATAGAGTTGCTCATAATATGTTCTTATAATTGTTTGTATTTCTTTGGTGTTGGCTGTGATCTCTCGTCTTTCATTCATGATTTTGTTGATTTGGGTCCTTTCTCTTTTCTTTTTATAAAGTCTGGCCAGGGGTTTATCAATCTTGTTAATTCTTTCAAAGAACCAGCTCCTAGTTTTGTTGATCAGTTCTACTGTTCTTTTGGTTTCTATTTCATTGATTTCTGCTCTGATCTTTATTATTTCTCTTCTCCTGCTGGGTTTAGGCTTTGTTTGCTGTTCTTTGTCCAGCTCCTTTAGGTGTAGGGTTAGGTTGTGTACTTGAGACCTTTCTTGTTTCTTGGGAAAGGCTTGTATTGCTCTATACTTTCCTCTTAGGACTGCCTTTGCTTCATCCCAAAGATTTAGAACAGTTGTGTTTTCATTTTCATTTGTTTCCATGAATTTTTTAAATTCTTCTTTAATTTCCTGGTTGACCCATTCATTCTTTAGTAGGATGCTCTTTAGCTTCCATGTATTTGAGTTCTTTCTGACTTTCCTCTTGTGATTGCGTTCCAGTTTCAAAGCATTGTGGTCTGAAAATATGCAGGGAATGATCCCAATCTTTTGGTACTGGTTGAGACCTGATTTGTGACCTAGGATGTGATCTATTCTGGAGAATGTTCCATGGGCAGTAGAGAAGAATGTGTATTCTGTTGCTTTGGGATGGAATGTTCTGAATATGTCTGTGAAGTCCATTTGGTCCAGTGTGTCATTTAAAGTCTCGATTTCCTTGTTGATCTTTTGCTTAAATGATCTGTCCATTTCAGTGAGGGGGGTGTTAAAGTCCCCCACTATTATTGTATTGCTGTCAATGTGTTTCTTTGCTTTTGTTATCAATTGCCTTATATAATTGGCTGCTCCCACGTTAGGGGCATAGATATTTACATTTGTTAGATCTTCTTGTTGGATAGACCCTTTAAGTAGGATATAGTGTCCTTCCTCATCTCTTATTACAGCCTTTGGTTTAAAATCTAATTTGTCTGATATAAGGATTGCCACCCCAGCTTTCTTTTGGTGTCCATTAGCATGGTAAATGGTTTTCCACCCCCTCACTTTCTATCTGGAAGTGTCTTTGGGTTGAAAATGAGTCTCTTGCAGACAGCATATCGATGGGTCTTGTTTTTTAATCCAGTCTGATAGCCTATGTCTTTTGATTGGGGCATTTAGCCCATTTACATTCAGGGTAACTATTGAAAGATAGGAATTTAGTGCCATTGTATTGCCTGTAAGGTGACTGTTACTGTCTATTGTCTGTGTTCCTTTCTGGTCTGTGTTGCTTTTAGGCTCTCTCTTTGCTTAGAGGACCCCTTTCAACATTTCTTGTAGGGCTGGTTTCGTGTTTGCAAATTCCTTTAGTTTTTGTTTGTCCTGGAAGCTTTTTCTCTCTCCTTCTATTTTCAATGACAGCCTCGCTGGATATAGTATTCTTGGCTGCATATTTTTCTCATTTAGTGCTCTGAATATATCATGCCAGTCCTTTCTGGCCTGCCAGGTCTCTGTGGATAGGTCTGTTGCCAATCTAATGTTTCTACCATTGTAGGTTCAGGTCTCTTCTCCCGAGCTGCTTTCAGGATTTTCTCTTTGTCTCTGAGACTCGTAAGTTTTACTATTAGATGTCTGGGTGTTGACCTATTTTTATTGATTTTGAGGGGGATTCTCTGTGCCTCCTGTATTTTGATGCCTGTTTCCTTCCCCAAATTAGGGAAGTTCTCTGCTATAATTTGCTCCATTATACCTTCTGCCCCTCTCTCTCTTTCTTCTTCTTCTGGGATCCCAATTATTCTAATGTTGTTTCGTCTTATGGTATCGCTTATCTCTCAAATTCTGCCCTCGTGATCCAGTAGTTGTTTATCTCTCTTTTTCTCAGCTTCTTTATTTTCCATCATTTGGTCTTCTATATCACTGATTCTCTCTTTTGCCTCATTTATTCTAGCAGTTAGTGCCCCCATATTTGATTGCACCTCATTAATAGCCTTTTTGATTTCTACTTGGTTAGATTTTAGTTCTTTTACTTCTCCAGAAAGGGTTTCTCTAATAACTTCCATATTTTTTTCAAGCCCAGCTAGTATCTTTAAAGTGATGATTCTGAACTCTAGATCTGACATCGTACTAATGTCCGTATTGAGTAGGTCCCTGGCAGTCAGTACTACCTCTTGTTCTTTTTGTTGAGGTGATTTTTTCCATCTTGTCATTTTGTGCAGAGGAGAATAGATTAATGAGAGAACAAAATGCTAACAGGGTAACAATGTTCCCAGAAAACATACTCTAAACAAATCAGAAAAGACCTGAATCAGTGGGAAAAGAAAGGGAAAGAGAGAAAAAAGAAAAAGAAAGAAAAAGAAAAAGATAAAGCTAAAAACAAACAAAAACAGAACAAAACAAACAAACAAAAAAACCAGAATGTGATCAAATATGATCAGGCTGGTATATAGATCAGTGCCACACACTAGATTTTGGGTGTATTTTGGTCTATTAGAAGAAAGTCCCTCCCAAAATTTTAAAGAAAGAAAAACATATATATGTACAAAAATAAGGGTTGATATGATGAAGGGATGGAATATGACTGTAAAGATGGAAATTATAAAAAATTTTATAAAAGGAATTGATAAGAAGTTGTTTGAAAAAAGAAAGAAGAGGATTTTAAAAAAAAGAAAAGAAAAGGGAGAGAATGTGATCAGGCAGGGGAGTAGAAAAAAACCATACACTAGAGATTTAGGGTATATTTTGATCTGTTAGAAGAAACTATCTCAAAATTTTAAAGAGAGAACAACTTATATATATATGCCAAAAATATGGGTAACTACTATGAAGGGATAGAATATGACTCTAAAAATGAAAAATAAAATTTTTTTTTAAAAAAGGGATTGATAAGATGTTGGTTGAAAAAGGGAAAAAGAAAAATTCAAAAAAAAAAAAGACAGTTAAAAAAAATTAACTTTGAAAGACTAAAGAATCATGGTAAAAAAGCCATGAATTCTATGTGCATTATTCCCCTAGTGCTGGAGTTCTGCCGTTCTCATTGATCAGTAAACTTGGTCTTGGCTGGCTGTTCTCGCTGATCTTCTGGGGGAGGGGCTTGTTGCCATGGTTTCCAAAAGTCTTTGCCGGAGGCGGAATTGCCCCGCCCTTGCCGGGTCTGGATTAAGTAATCTGCTCGGGTTTGCTCTCTGGAGCTTTTGTTCCCTGCAAGCTTTCCGTGCAGTTTTGGAGGATGAGAGTGAAAATGGCGGCCTCCCAATCACCACCCCGGAGGAGCCCAGAACTCGGGGCCCCACTCCTCAGTGAGCCCCAAAGAAAACTAGTCAGTCTCTCCTGTCTCCCTGGTCTCCGGCCACACTCCGTGCTCACCCGGCCTGTGACCGCGTGTTTCTATCTCTGTCACCTGACCCCGTGTGGAGTCTCCAAACCCAGCAGATCCCTGCGGTGTGCTCCCGCGCCGCTCCTCCCAGGGGAGGAAGGTGAGTCTCCCCGGATCTGCCACTTGTTGGGTCCCTGCTGGAGGAGCAGTGGCCCGACTGTGCCACGGATCATGGTTTATGGCAACCCTGAGCTGAGAGCCCGCGCCTGGGCTCCGTCTCTGCAGCTAGCTTCCCCGCTCTGATACCTGGGAGCTCTGCCACGCTCAGGCACCCCCGGTCTTTCTGTGACCCCGAGGGTCCTGAGACCACACTGTCCCATGAGGGTTCCACCCCCCGCTTAGCCACCAGAGTGACGTCCCTCAGCGGAGCAGACTTCTAAAAGTTCCGATTTTGTGCTCCGCTGCTCTGTCACTTGCCAGAAGCGGTGGACGGAGGCCCCCTCCCCCGCCGTCTATCCTCCCGAATATCGCCTCGGATTCACTTCTCCGCACATCCTACCTTCCAGAAAGTGGTCGCTTTTCTGTTCAGAGAGTTGTTGCTCTTCTTTTCTTCCATCTCCTGTTGAGTTCGTAGGTGTTCAGAATGGTTTGATCCCTATCCAGCTGAATTCCTGAGAGGAGACGAAATCCAGATCTCCTACTCCTCCACCATCTTGCTCTTCCCCCCGTTTTCTTAGCTTTTTAAAAGATTATGTGCAATGCCATGGTTTATATATGATTTTCACAAATCAATTTTCAATCATAAATTCCAATGCTATGCAATAAATTTAGGGTGGGTGGGAGATTGAATGGGCCTGAGTCATATTTTTAAATGCAGTTTGGCATTGGATTATCAATATATCATTTTTAACTAGGGAATTAGTTTAAGTTAAACTAGACAATTCTGTTTGATCCTCAACAGTGGAAAGCAGTGTTACACAGAAGGGTACACCTTTCATCCCCTCCTTACTCCATCCCCAAGGCACCGAGCCACAGATACTTTGTTTTCAAGCATAATGTGGGGCCTAAAGGAGAATGCAGATGACAGCAAAGCAGAAAACAAATTGTCTAGTGTGTTTATTTATCTGGTAATGCCTGCTTTGCCATCAATCTCTACGTACTTTTTGTATTAGAAGAGAATTTTGGTTGCTTTACTGGCTTCCTTTTCTCACTGTGCTTATATTTAAGTGGCATCAAAATCCTGCCATTGGGTGCTGGGTGCTATGCAAGGAGAATGAGCAAGCAAGCAGGGTGGAAAGGATTTTCCTGACTTAGTGTCTAAAAGACCTGTTAACTGCAACCTCCTGGAAGCAAAGAAAAGATTGGGGCAAAACATCAGTGACCAGAATAGAAAATAGTTTTCCATAAGGGACGATGAGATGAGAAAACACATCTCTTGTCAAATTGTTCTTTTTCTTTCTTTTCTTCTTTTTAGACTACAGATGCATTGCCTAGACTGAAAGGTTCCTCCTCAGTGCACTCGTGAAAGTCTCTTACCCATATCCTTCATTCACCCCTATAAATACTTCAGAGCACCAAGGAAGAATTTCATGATTCCAATTTGCATCAAAAGTTATAGAGGTAATTTAAGTAAACTTGATATACTTTACTATTCATTTCTGAGATTCCCTTAAGTTTCTCAACATAAACTTCTTGTCACAGATAAAGTCTAAAATTTGTATAACCAACCTAGCTATTCTGGGAGGCAGCCTTGCTCCCCAGATTGGATAAACTGTGACCAGCATGAATGCACCCCCTCCCACCCACCCTGTGAGAGGAGGAGGGGGTCTGGAGTGGTAGAAAGAGCACCAGCTCTGGGATCAGATACATTCAAATTCTGGCTCTGTCATTTATGAGCTGGTTGATTTTGGTTGAGTGTGAATTTGTGTGTCCTTTCAACAGAAACTGAAAGCTATTTAACTTAACTGCTTCCTTTCTTTGCCTTAGTTTCCAGAAAATTTGGAGCTAAATCCATCACTCCATTGTACCAGATGACTCATTTCAGGTAGCTGGCAGAGTCTCTTCCCTTTGTTTCCTTAAATGATCTTTACTGTGTTTGATTGCCAGTGTCTCGTTTTATATTTCAGTCTATTTTAGGCCAGATAAAGTCATCAGGTATAAATCTAAAATAATCTTCCTGCCATTGATGTCTCTATAAATTGCCGCTAATCTAGGCTGACCTTTCTCTAGATGGCTCTTGATGCTTTACTCTCCCTCTGACAATTTTTCCTACATGACTGGTATGACGTACTGATTTCATTTAATTTTATATTTTACCTTTATAGAAAGGTGGGTTGGTACTGATATTTGAAAGTCTCATTTTCAAAGATGTAGAGTTTTCTGAAAACTAATGCAAAAGGGAAGCACATGGAGCTACATAGCTTTCAATTCCTATCAGAAATTATACACACTCATAAACATAAACTTACTTAGAACTACCACCAAGAATTAATTTCCATTTCTTTTAAGTATACATGTAATTTATTCAGCAAGCATTAATTAAATATCTATTATGTGCCAGACTTGTACTAGTCTCTCAGAATACAGACATGAAAAGAAAGGCCTTGTTGCTGAAATATCTGGCAATCTAGTGGGAAAAACTAATAAGAAAATAAACAAGTACAATAAAGTGAGATGAATGCTATAATAAAATGCTGTGGAAACATGGAGTTGAAGCCAACTATTTCTAACAGGAATTAGAATTCTGATTCTTGAATAGTTTTGAATACATTTAGCTTTTGTAGATACCAGTTTTCCAAAGGTGAAATTGGAAAAAAGAAAAAAGTTGTAATTGGTTGAGACAATTTATTGTCTTACCAGCAACACATTTCTGTTTTAGTAACTTCACATTTTCACCAACTCTTGCTATGGTAAATCTTCTTAATTTAGCCATTCTGGTAGGTATGTGATGGTAACTTATTCTGGTTTTAATTTGCATTTCCCTGATGAGTAGATGTTGGCAGAGGCCACAGGTGGGAAAGGGTGGAGTGAAGAAGAGGCTTTGGTTGTTTGTTTCTTGGTCTGTTTCACTGAGAGAGAAACCAAATATCCAGGAAGACACAGAGGCTAGAGATAATGGTATGTTTGGTAGGTTCAAAGGATGACAAGAGATAAGACAAGAGAGAAGGAGGAGTATGAAAGGTTTTGCATAGCATGCTAAGAAGGTTGAATTTTTCATAAAATCACTGGAAAACTAGCCATCAAGATTTTTAAGTGGGAGATAAATATATAGCTAAATGATCCCTCTGACAACAATGTGGAGGTCAGACTGGAGGAAGCAATACTGGAGGATATAGCCAGGAAAGGAGACAAATAGGGCCTGGAAGAGACAATAACACCAAGGACCACGCAAAGAAGGTAGTTTTAAGAGACATTTAGACAATAGAACCAACAGAACTGGCTGGACAAGGGAGGTAAGGAGGAGTCAGGGGCACAAAAGGGCACATGGGATTCTGGCCTGGGCAACTGGTTAGAGGGCGATGATATTTACCAGCTTTGGAAATAAAGAAAAGAAGCAGACACAGGGTAGGATGTGATGGTAGCAAAAGAGGGTAGCAAAATTCATTTGGGATATGTTATATTGGAAGTGGTGGTAGAACATCCAATTAGAAAGATATTTCTCCCTCCACAACCTCAAATACCCAGAAATCCAGCTGTACAACTTGGGGACCTGATAGTGCCTTGCCTTAGAAAAAATTTAAGAGGATTTTGTTTTCAGAGCTTAATCTCTAGGAGTGACAGGCCTATACTTCCAAAGGGGAAAACAGCCTTGAGGGTTGAAAGAGGAGATGGACATCAAGTGCCATGGCCTTTAAGAGGAGGAAAAGGCAAATTCTGAGGCAAATTCTGAAAAGTAAAGAGGGATTCTATGAGGTGCTCTGCTGTATTTCTCTCACAGCTGTTGGCAGTAGTCAAAAGCAAGACTGCAGAGCAGAAAATTTAGTCTAAGATGCTGGTCTCTGTAGATTACATATGGGTCATCACCATGTGTAAGGTGGTTAAAGCCTGGAAAAGGCTGAGCTTCCTCTAGGTTTACTTACAGGGTGGGAAGAGAAAAGGGCCAACAGAATGGGAAATATCAGTGTTTAAGTTGATGACAATGGAACAGGAAGAGTCCAAAAAAGAATGAAGAGAAGCAGCAAAGAACAATGTCATGGGAGCAAGGAAGAGAGAGTTTCAGGAAGGAAATGATCAATATGACCAAGTGCTGGAAAAGAAGTTAAATAAGGTTAGGATTTTAAAGAGTTAGAAGGCCATTAACGACTTTGCCAGAGCCATTTCACTGGATTGATGGTGGATAAGCCTGATTATGAAGAGCCGTAAAGTGAATGAACAATGAAGAAGTGCAGGGGAATGTTTTATATTCTTTTATGTGGTTTAATAATGAAGTGAAAAAATATATATAGTGTGATCTCTAAGACAGATGACAAGTTTTGGGGAGGGAATTTTCCTTTAATATAGTAGAAATTTTAGCATGGTAAAAGGCTATAGAGAAGAAGCTAATAGTGATAGAGAAATTGAAAAAAAAAGGGGAGTAGAGGCTAAGAAGTAGTAACTGACGCATTAGAGGGAAAAGCAACAGAGAAGTCTATGGGATGAGGTTGTTGTCAACCAACTGCTTTTAAAAACTGATAAAACTTAAGGGCAGAAAATAGGTTGCTATATTTGTCAACTAAGACATCAGTAATGGCTTTTTTTGAGAAAGTCTGAGTCTTAGAGGCAGAAGCAAGAGTGCAAGGAACTAAGATCTAAAGGGAATATGGGGAACTGAGAACACAAAGTTTAAGATTATATTTTCAAGATACCTGACTATGACTGGAGTAGGTAAATGTACTTAACCTTTTTATCACCTCTGCTGGGCTCATGGTCTCCATGAGTGGCCAGTATACTAACAACCATGCCTTGCTTATGGGACTGGGGTGGGCACTAGTCAAGGGATGTGAACTTTATAGGCACAGATATCAATCAAAGTGGGGCACTTAAAGTAATACATGTTTGCTTTGTCTTGATGAACCCCTTTCTGAGGGAAATTAAAAGACTACTCATGGTTCAATGACAGATGCACAGCAACACTACTAGAAGAGATTCTTATGTTTTTGGAGAAACACTCCCCTTTTTCTTGAAGATTAACTGAGCTCCAAAGTACTTAGCTGTCCAAATAATGTTCAGAGACAGTATCTGTTGGGTTTCCCTTCAGAGATCACCTCTTTCCTTTCCATATTTCTCATTATTTTAAGCCATGAATAAGAAAGCAAAGGGCCTATAAGGAACCTATAAACCAAATATTTTTATTTACATTATCATGATCTCAGAATTATCTAAGTAATCAGTCAATCCAAAAAAAAAAAAAGCCAAGCTAACAATCACTGATGAAGTCTGACTTGTTTTTGTACCAACTTACTCATTCTGTAAGCATGGGTACTTATAATTATGTCCTTAAAGCTAACCAGGATTTTCAAAAGTCAAGTGTAACCATGGGCTGTGGCTTTTATTAGTCACAGCCTCTAGAAGTGTTGATTCAGCTGAGCAGGAAGCAATAGGAGGATTCAGTCTGACTTAGCTAGTAGTTATGTGTGGGGGAAGGGTACAGGGCTGGGTAGAAGATGAAAAAAAAAAAAACATAAGCAATTGTTTTTAAAAATTACATTTTAAAAAACACCTTTACTAGGATTCAGAAAGTAGCATTTTTTATACTGTAATGTCTTCAGCTTCATAATGGGTTATGAAGTTTGCTATATTATTTTAATGGTATCTGAGCAGAGAGCAAGAGCAGGGAAGAAATTACCAAGCATGACAGTAGGCAATTGGTGATAAATACTTTTGCACCATTAAAAATATTTAACACCCTCTGCCTTTATTGTGCAAGTGTATACTATCATTTCATTATCGTTTTTTAAATGTTACAACTCAAGTAGTTGAGTTACCATGTCTAATCTATTAGAGATGAAGAAAACAAAACCATCATTACTGAAAAATCCCCAACAAATTAATGTTCATCAGTTTAGAAACACCCTGCCTTTCTGAGTACTTGAGATCATTCTTTAAAAATGTTACCACACACAAAAAAATGCAAAGCTAACTCAAGATAAACATTTCATTTCAAGAATCCTTTGGGTATGGATAGATTTAATCTTTCTGAGAGAAAAGATCTTTTTGGCCCACTTTAATTTTTTTATTTTTTGGTTTTTTTATTTAAATTCAATTAATTAACATACAGTGTATTATTAGCTTCAGAGGTGGATTTCAGTGATTCCTCAGTCTTATATAACACCCAGTGCTCCTTACATAACATGCCCTCCTTAATGCCCATTCCCCAGTTACCCCATCCCCCACACCCCTCCCCTCCAGCAACCCTCAGTTTGTTTCCTGTGATTAAGAGTCTCTTATGGTTTGTCTCCCTTTCTGATTTTTTCTTATTTTATTTTTCCTGGGTTTGTTTCTTTTAGTAACCAGAATCATGCTGTATGTATTGTTCTTTGATGTGCTTGTTGGAGATGTTCTCAGCCCAGCACATTCCTTTTATCCATTATATATTCCACAAAATTAGTGTCACTATTTGGGTTGCTTCATTCTGCTGTTATAATTGTGCCCACTTTTGTGCACAAACTTGAGCACAGGGGCTGGAATTTGAGGGAAAGAGTGTCAGTTTGAGTCCTTGTCAATCTGAGGTGAAGGCATGTTCACTTGGCATTGAGCAGGTGGCAGGCAGTACATGCTGACTCAGGCAGGAGGGCGGCTGGACTGTGGATTTGGGACCCATAGGCTGATGGCATCATACGTGATGGGGATGTGGATGATTTTGCTTCTGGTCATGAACTCCTTTAACTTTGTTTTTCTAGGAAATTCTATCTCTCCTTCTCTTCTGAATTAAAGCCTTGAATATATCAGGTCACTCCCTTCTGGCCTGCTAAGTTTCTGCTAAAAAAAACCCATTGATAGCCTTATGGGGTTTCCCTTGTATGTAACTGGTTTCCTTTCTCTTGTTGCTTTTAAAATTCTCTCTTTAGAGTGGCTGGATGTCTCAGTCAGTTAAGCGTCTGCCTTCAGCTCAGGTCATGATCCCAGGGTTCTGGGATCAACTTCTCCATGGGGCTCCTTGCTCACATTCTCTTGCTTGCTTCTCCCTCGGCCTCTGCCTCTGCCTCTCTCTCTGTCTCTCATGAATAAAATAAAAATGTTTTAAAAAATTAAAATAAATTAAAAAAATAAAATTCTCTCTTTATCACTACTTTTGGCCATATTATTTACTTTGTGTCTTGGTGCAGACCTCTCTGGGTTGGTTTTGTTGGGGGCTCTCTGTGCCTTCTGGATCTGGATTTCTCTTTCCATCCCTAGATCCAGGAAGTTTTCAACTATTATTTCTTCAAATAAATCTTCTGCCCCCTTTTCTCACTCTTCTCCTTCTGGGATCTTTATCATGCAACTATTATGCTCAACAGTGTCACTAAGTTCCCTGGACCTATTCTTATTTTGCATATTTTTTTCTTCTCTCATCTGCTCAGCTTGATTACTTTCTATTACTCTGTCCTCCAAGTTGCTGATCCATTCTTCTACTCCCTCTTGTTTTCTGTTTATTCCAGGTGTCTATTTTTATTTTCATTTGTGAGTTCATTATCTCTAACTGGTTCTTTTTTAGGTCTCCTATCTCTTTGTGGAGAGTCTCATGGAGGTCCTGAACTCCTTTCTCAATTCTAACGAGTACCTTTAGGAGTATTACTTTAAATTCGCTATCGGGGGAGAGGAGCAAGATGGCGGAGGAGTAGGAGACCTAAATTTCATCTGGTCCCAGGAATTCAGCTAGATAGGGATCAAACCATTCTGAACACCAACAAACTCAACAGGAGATCGAGGGAAAGAATAGCAGCAACTCTCTGAACAGAAAAGCGACCACTTTCTGGAAGGTAGGACATGTGGAGAAGTGAATCCAAGGCGATATTCGGGAGGATAGACGGCGGGGGAGGGGGCCTCCATCGGCCGTTACCGGCAAGTGGTAGAGCCACGGAGCACAAAATCGGAACTCTGAGAAGTCTGCTCCACTGAGGGATGTCGCTCCAGTGGCTAAGCAGGGGGGTGGAACCCTCATGGGACAGTGTGTTTTCAGGACCCTCGGGGTCACAGAAAGACTGGGGGTGCCTGAGTGTGGCAGAACTCCCAGGTATCAGAGCAGGGAAGCCGGCTGCAGAGACGGAGCTGAGGAGTGGGCTCTCAGCTCAGGGATGCCATAAACCGTGATCTGTGGCACAGTTGGGCCACTGCTCTTCCAGCAGGGACCCAACAAGCGGCAGATCTGGGGAGACTCCCCATCCTCCCCTGGGAGGAGCGGCGTGGCAGCGCACTGCAGGGATCTGCTGGGTTTGGAGACTCCACACAGGGACAGGTGGCGGAGATAGAAACGCTTGGTCACAGGCCGGGTAAGCAACCCGGAGCAGATTACTTAGCCCAATCTGGCAAGGGCGGGGCAATTCCACCTCCAGGCAAGACATTTCAGAACCATGGCAACAGGCCCCTCCCCCAGAAGATCAGCAAGAACAGCCAGCCAAGACCAAGTTTACCCATCAATGAGAACGGCAGAACTCAAGTGCTAGGGGAATACTACGCATAGAATTCATGGCTTTTTTCCCAAGATTCTTTAGTCTTTCAAAGTCAATTTTTTTTAATTTTCTTTTTTTTTTAATTTTTCTTTTTCCCTTTTTCAACCAACATCTTAATCTCTTTTCTAAAAAATCTTTTTTATTTTTCATTTTTAGAGTCATATTCTATCCCTTCATAGTAGTTAACCTTATTTTTGGTATATATATACATAAGTTGTTCTCTCTTTAAAATTTTGGGATACTGTTTCCTCTAACAGACCAAAATATACCCTAAGATCTCTGGTGTATGGCTTTGTTCTAGTCTCCTGCCTGATCACATTCTCTCCCCCCTTTTTTTTTTAAATCCTCTTCTTTCTTTTTTCAACCAACTTCTTATCTTATCAATTCCTTTTATAAAATCTTTTATAACGTTCATCTTTACAGTCATATTCCATCCCTTCATCATATTTACCCCTATTTTTGAACATATATAAGTTTTTCTTTCTTTCAAATTTTGGGAGGCACGTTCTTCTAACAGACCAAAATACACCCAAAATCTAGTGTGTGGCACTTATCTATGCAACAGTCTGATCATATTTGATCATATTCTGTTTGTTTTATTTTTTTAATCTTTTTTTTTTGTGGGAGGTATCATCTCTCTCTTTTTTTTTTATGTTATGTTAATCACCATACATTACATCATTAGTTTTTGATGTAGTGTTCCATGATTTCTTTCCCTTTCTTTTCCCCCACTTTCAGGTCTCTTCTGATTTGTTCAGTTTATATTTTGGGGGGGGTCGTTGTTACCCTGTTAGCATTTTGTTATCTGATTCATCTATTCTCCTCTGGATAAAATGACAAGATGGAAAAAAATCACCTCAAAAAAAAGAACAAGAGGCAGTACCGACTGCAGGGACCTAATCAATATGGACATTAGTAAGATGTCAGAACTAGAGTTCAGAATGATGATTTTAAAGATACTAGCTGGGCTTGAAAAAAGAATGAAAGATATTAGAGAAACCCTTTCTGGAGAAATAAAAGATCTAAAATCTAACCAAATCAAAATCAAAAAAGGCTATTCATGAGGTGCAATAAAAAATGGGGGCTCTAATTGATAGGATAAATGAGGCAGAAGAGAGAATTACTGATATAGAAGACCAAATGATGGAAAATAAAGAAGCTGAGAAAAAGAGAGATAAACAACTACTGGATCACGAGGGCAGAATTCGAGAGATAAGCGTTACCATAAGACGAAACAACATTAGAATAATTGGGATCCCAGAAGAAGAAGAAAGAGAGAGGGGGGCAGAAGGTATAATGGAGCAAATTATAGCAGAGAACTTCTCTAATTTGGGGAAGGAAACAGGCATCAAAATGCAGGAGGCACAGAGACTCCCCCTCAAAATCAATAAAAATAGGTCAACACCCAGACATCTAATAGTAAAACTTACGAGTCTCAGAGACAAAGAGAAAATCCTGAAAGCAGCTCGGGAGAAGAGACCTGAACCTACAATGGTAGAAACATTAGATTGGCAACAGACCTATCCACAGAGACCTGGCAGGCCAGAAAGGACTGGCATGATATATTCAGAGCACTAAATGAGAAAAATATGCAGCCAAGAATACTATATCCAGCGAGGCTGTCATTGAAAATAGAAGGAGAGAGAAAAGGCTTCCAGGACAAACAAAAACTAAAGGAATTTGCAAACACGAAACCAGCCCTACAAGAAATGTTGAAAGGGGTCCTCTAAGCAAAGAGAGAGCCTAAAAGCAACACAGACCAGAAAGGAACACAGACAATAGACAGTAACAGTCACCTTACAGGCAATACAATGGCACTAAATTCCTATCTTTCAATAGTTACCCTGAATGTAAATGGGCTAAATGCCCCAATCAAAAGACATAGGCTATCAGACTGGATTAAAAAACAAGACCCATCGATATGCTGTCTGCAAGAGACTCATTTTCGACCCAAAGACACTTCCAGATAGAAAGTGAGGGGGTGGAAAACCATTTACCATGCTAATGGACACCAAAAGAAAGCTGGGGTGGCAATCCTTATATCAGACAAATTAGATTTTAAACCAAAGGCTGTAATAAGAGATGAGGAAGGACACTATATCCTACTTAAAGGGTCTATCCAACAAGAAGATCTAACAAATGTAAATATCTATGCCCCTAACGTGGGAGCAGCCAATTATATAAGGCAATTGATAACAAAAGCAAAGAAACACATTGACAGCAATACAATAATAGTGGGGGACTTTAACACCCCCCTCACTGAAATGGACAGATCATTTAAGCAAAAGATCAACAAGGAAATCGAGACTTTAAATGACACACTGGACCAAATGGACTTCACAGACATATTCAGAACATTCCATCCCAAAGCAACAGAATACACATTCTTCTCTACTGCCCATGGAACATTCTCCAGAATAGATCACATCCTAGGTCACAAATCAGGTCTCAACCAGTACCAAAAGATTGGGATCATTCCCTGCATATTTTCAGACCACAATGCTTTGAAACTGGAACGCAATCACAAGAGGAAAGTCAGAAAGAACTCAAATACATGGAAGCTAAAGAGCATCCTACTAAAGAATGAATGGGTCAACCAGGAAATTAAAGAAGAATTTAAAAAATTCATGGAAACAAATGAAAATGAAAACACAACTGTTCTAAATCTTTGGGATGAAGCAAAGGCAGTCCTAAGAGGAAAGTATAGAGCAATACAAGCCTTTCCCAAGAAACAAGAAAGGTCTCAAGTACACAACCTAACCCTACACCTAAAGGAGCTGGACAAAGAACAGCAAACAAAGCCTAAACCCAGCAGGAGAAGAGAAATAATAAAGATCAGAGCAGAAATCAATGAAATAGAAACCAAAAGAACAGTAGAACTGATCAACAAAACTAGGAGCTGGTTCTTTGAAAGAATTAACAAGATTGATAAACCCCTGGCCAGACTTTATAAAAAGAAAAGAGAAAGGACCCAAATCAACAAAATCATGAATGAAAGACGAGAGATCACAGCCAACACCAAAGAAATACAAACAATTATAAGAACATATTATGAGCAACTCTATGCCAGCAAATTAGATAATCTGGAAGAAATGGATGCATTCCTAGAGATGTATCAATTACCAAAACTGAACCAGGAAGAAATACAAAACCTGAACAGACCTATAACCACTAAGGAAACTGAAGCAGTTATCAAAAATCTCCCAACAAACAAAAGCCCAGGGCCAGATAGCTTCCAAGGAGAATTCTACCAAACATTTAAAGAAGAATTAATACCTATTCTTCTGAAACTGTTCCAAAAAAATAGAAATGGAAGGAAAACTTCCAAACTCATTTTATGAGGCCAGCATTACCTTGACCCCAAAACCAGACAAAGACCCCATCAAAAAGGAGAATTACAGACCAATATCTGTGATGAACATGGATGCAAAAATTCTCACCAAAATACTAGCCAATAGGATCCAACAGTACATTAAAAGGATTATTCACCACGACCAAGTGGGATTTATTCCTGGGCTGCAAGGTTGGTTCAACATCCGCAAATCAATCAACGTGATACAATACATTAACAAAGGAAAGAACAAGAATCATATGATCCTCTCAATAGATGCAGAAAAAGCATTTGACAAAGTACAGCATCCTTTCTTGGTCAAAACTATTCAGAGTATAGGCATAGAGGGTACATCCTCAATATCATAAAAGCCATCTATGAAAAACCTACAGTGAATATCATTCTCAATGAGGAAAAACTGAGAGCTTTCCCCCTAAGGTCAGGAACACGGCAGGGATGTCCACTATCACCACTGCTATTCAATATAGTATTGGAAGTCCTAGCCACAGCAATCAGACAACAACAACAAAAAAAAGGCATCCAAATCGGCAAAGAAGAAGTCAAACTCTCACTCTTTGCAGATGATATGATACTCTATGTGGAAAACCCCAAAGACTCCACCCCAAAACTGCTAGAACTCATACAGGAATTCAGTAAAGTGGCAGGATATAAAACCAATGCACAGAAATCAGTGATATTCCTATACACCAACAACAAGACAGAAGAAAGAGAAATTAAGGAGTCGATCCCATTTACAATTGCACCCAAAACCACAAGACACCTAGGAATAAATCTAACCAAAGAGGCAAAGGATCTGTGCTCAGAAAACTATAAAATACTCATGAAAGAAATTGAGGAAGACACAAAGAAATGGAAAAATGTTCCATGCTCATGGATTGGAAGAACAAATATTGTGAAGATGTCAATGGTACCTAGAGCAGTCTACACATTCAATGCAATTCCCATCAAAATACCATCCACTTTTTTCAAAGAAATGGAACAAATAATCCTAAAATTTGTATGGAACCAGAAAAGACCCCGAATAGCCAGAGGAATGTTGAAAAAGAAAAACAAAGCTGGTGGCATCAGAATTCCAGACTTCAAGTTCTATTACAAAGCTGTAATCATCAAAACAGTATGATACTAGCACAAAAACAGACACATAGATCAATGGAACAGAATAGAGAGCCCAGAAATGGACCCTCAACTCTATGGTCAACTCATCTTTGACAAAGCAGGAAAGAATGTCTAATGGAAAAAGACAGTCTCTTCAACAAATCGTGTTGGGAAAACTGGACAGCCACATGCAGAAGAATGAAACTGGACCATTTCCTTACACCACACACAAAAATAGACTCCAAATGGTTGAAAGACCTCAATGTGAGACAGGAGTCCATCAAAATCCTAAAGGAGAACACAGGCAGCAACCTCTTCGACCTCAGCTGCAGCAACTTCTTCCTAGAAACATCGCCAAAGGCAAGGGAAGCAAGGGCATAAATGAACTATTGGGACTTCATCAAGATAAAAAGCTTTTGCACAGCAAAAGAAACAGTCAACAAAACCAAAAGACAACGGACAGAATGGAAGAGGATATTTGCAAATGACATATCAGATAAAGGCTAGTATCCAAAATCTGTAAAGAACTTATCAAACTCAACACCCAAAGAACAAATGATCCAATCAAGAAATGGGCAGAAGACATGAACAGACATTTTTCCAAAGAAGACATCCAAATGGCCAATAGACACAGAAAAAGTGCTCAACATCGCTAGGCATCAGGGAAATCCAAATCAAAACCTCAATGAGATATCACCTCACACCAGTCAGAATGGCTAAAATTAACAAGTCAGGAAACGACAGATGTTGGCGGGGATGCGGAGAAAGGGGAACCCCCCCCTACACTGTTGGTGGGAATGCAAGCTATTGCAGCCACTCTGGAAAACAGTATGGAGGTTCCTCAAAAAGTTGAAAATAGAGCTACCCTATGACCCAGCTATTGCACTACTGGGTATTTACCCCAAAGATACAAATGTAGGGATCCGAAGGCGTACATGCACCCCAATGTTTACAACAGCAATGTCCACAGTAGCCAAACTATGGAAGGAACCAAGATGTCCATCGACAAATGAATGGAAAAAGAAGATGTAGTATATATATACAATGGAATATTATGCAGCCATCAAAAGGAATGAAATCTTGCCATTTGCAACAACGTGGATGGAGCTGTAGGGTGTTATGCTGAGTGAAATAAGTCAATCAGAGAAAGACATGTACCATATGATCTCACTGTTTTGAGGAATTCTTAATCTCAGGAAACAAACTGAGGGTTGCTGGACTGGTGGGGGGTGGGAGGGATGGGGTGGCTGGGTGATAGACATTGGGGAGGGTATGTGCTATGGTGAGCGCTGTGAATTGTGTAAGACTGTTGAATCACAAACCTGTACCTCTGAAACAAATAATTCAATGTATGTTAAAAAAAAAAAAAAAAAAGACGAAGAAGAAGATAGCAGGAAGGGAAAAATGAAGGGGGGAAACTGGAGGGGGAGATGAACCATGAGAGACTATGGACTCTGAGAAGGAAACTGAGGGTTCTAGAGGGTGGGGGGATGGGTTAGCTGGTGATGGGTATTAAAGAGGGCACGTACTGAATGTAGCACTGGGTGTTATACGCAAATAATGAATCATGGAACACCGCATCAAAAACTAATGATGTAATGTATGGTGATTAACATAACATAATAAAAAAATAATAAATTCGCTATCAGACATATTACTTATCTCCATTTTGTTTAGGTTTCTTGCTATGATTTTGTTCCCACTCTTTCATTTGGAACATATTCCTCTGTGTCCTCATTTTGTCTATTGCTGTATCTGTTTCTATGTGTTAGGAAAATCAGCTACGTCTCCCGCACTTGAAAGTAGTGGCTTTATGAAGAAGAGGTTCTGTAGTGACCCACAATGCAAGGTCTCTTTTGCACCAGAAAATGGTGCTTCAGGGGTGTCTCTTATGTGTGTTGTGTGCACCCTCCTGTTGTGGCTGGGATGTGTTTGCCTTCAGTCCAGCTGGCAATGGCTCTCTTTGCCTGTTGTGGGCAGAGTCTGGTGCCCGTGGTGTTAGTGGGCCAGTCCAGGGCTGCATTGGGCTGGAGTTGAGTAAGACCAGGTGTTTGCCAGAGATGAAGTAGCACAAAACTACAGGGCACTTTCCCTGTGTTGTCCCCTGAGAAGCTTTTATTGGTGGATGGGGCCTGCAGGCAGACCAGCTGCCTGCGCCCAGCCCACTGCTGGGGTCACAGTCAGACTGGTGTGTGGTTATCTTCCCCTCTCCTTGGAGCAGGACTCACTTTGGAGCGGTGTTGGTGCTTGTCTGGGCCGCATGCACACTGCCAGGCTTGTGGCACTACTTTGATGGGATCTTGCCAAGAGCGTTTCAGAGTGGGTGGATCTGCTTCACTGTGGCCTCTTGTCGTGTCCAGCTGTGGAGAATCTCTTCTCCCTGTCTTCAGGCCACTTTCCGGGTTATTTATGCCGCCATGAGTGTTCTCTAGATGCCCACATGGCAAGAGGTGAGCCCAGCGTCCTCCTACTCTGTCATCTTCCCAGCTGCCTCTTTTGGCCCACTTTTTAAATCCCACTTCCACTCCATGTCACCCACTCCACAAGCTAACACAGTGTCTGATGCATATTTATTCAAGAAATATTTATTGAGGATTTTTTGCACACACATTTTTGCTAGGAAATGCAGACATAGGAATAAGGAAGTACCTACTTTATATTACTGAGTATATGGGCTACTACCAAAAAATTCAGTTTCAGGATGTATTCTATACATTAACACCTAGGTTTTATAGATATTGCATCAGAAATTGGTAAAGGAAAAAAAAAAAGAAATTGGTAAAGGATACACAGAGTGCTACCTACGCAGAAATGTCCAATGGGTCAGGAAAGAGTGGTGTCATAAGCTTTATTTTGTTGGAAGATGTCTCTCTGGGCAAAGTGATCAGACTGGGAGAAGAGACATCTAGATAGTGAGATATTTGAGAGTCCCACAGTAAAAAGGTCTGGGCCCTGCCTGATGACCCTCCATCAAAAAGCCCAGCCTCTACACACAGAGCCTCCAATCAGATTTTAGTACCTGCTTCCAAATATGGGCAGACAGTCAAAGATCACCAAACATTTGAGGAAAGCCTCTGATGTGAAAGATGGAATCCAAAACAAACCACAACAACTTAATAGCAAACTGGGAAGAAACATGAATTAAGGAAAAATAATTTCTTAATATAATTGATATCTTTAGGAAAATATCATAAAAGATGATGCATTCAAAGTCAGAGATAGAAGGCTCTGGAGAGGGACATTCAGAGAACAAAAGAAATTAAAAAATGATATTAGAAATACAAAACTCAGGGCACCTGGGTGGCTCAATCATTAAGCGTCTGCCTTCGGCTCAGGTCATCATTCCAGGGTCCTGGGATCGAGCCCCACATCGGGCTCCCTGCTCGGTGGGAAGCCTGCTTCTCCCTCTCCCACTCCCCCTGCTTGTGTTCCCTCTCTCGCTGTGTCTCTCTCTGTCAAATAAATAAATAAAATCTTTAAAAAAGAAAAAAGGAAAGAAATATAAAACTCATTAGCACAGGTGAATGACAAAATTGAGGAAATTTTCTAGAAAGTAAAACCAAAAGAGGATGACTATAGATGATCTAACTTTCAACCATATGAGTTCCAGAAAAAGAGAACAAGAATGAAAAAAGGGAAAGTATCAATGAAATAATTCCCAAAATTTAAAGATAAAATCTTCCAAGTTACGAGTGTCCACAGAGGGCCCAGCAAAACATCACAAAATTTCAGAATCCAGGAACAAAGGGAAGCTCTAAAGTCTTCAGGGTAGTAAAGAGGGAACAATTACATTCAAGTGATCTAGAAGCAAGAAGACATCAGACTTATATTGCAAAACTAATAGCAGAAAGGCAATGAATGGACAATGCTCCCAAAATGTGGAGGAAAATTTACTTCAACCTAGAGTTTTATACTCAGACAAAATAGCAATCCAGTAGTAGAGACTAGAGACATTTTAAGACATCCAAGGTCTCAAAACATTTATTCTCTAGCACCCATTCTGAGACTGGTACTGGAACACGTGCTCCACAAAAGAGTGAGCCAAGAAAGGGGGAGGCAAGTGACACACAGTTATTAGAGATCTTACAGAAGAGAGGTGATAGGGAAGCCACAGGGTCATAGTGAATGGAAATTTCAGGATGACAGTGGATGCAGGCTCAGAGAGCACCCAGGCCAGAAAAGAACAAAACAAATCACACTGTAAGAAATCCTCCCCCCAAAATAAAATAGAATATCTGAGCGTCTGAATGTATTGAGAAAAGATACAGATTTTCCAGACAGCTTAAACATGAAATAGTGAAACATAAAAGTAAACCAAAAGTGAAGGAGATTAAAACAAAAAATTGTACAAGAAAGGAGGTGAGTGAGTGGTACACTACATGGCTCAGGTGGGAATACTGGCAACAGTCATAATATTGTAAATGGCGAGTATTGACCTAACTAAAAAGGTAACCAAATTGGGAGAGGAAAAGTGAGGAGGATGTGTATGACATCTTGAGGGGTGAAAGATGGTAAGGGAGCATGAAATACTTATTTTCTATAATCAGAATTCAACAGATAGGTTGAACTGGAAAAAAAAATCAGAAGAAAGCAGTATAAGGATGCTACTTAGAAAAAAGAGGCATGTCCCACCAGAAGCATCTTAAAAATTTCAAAGTAGCTGCCTCCAAGAGGCAGAAATAGGGGTGCATGCCCAGAAGAAATCTGATTTTTATTAAAAAAGACAAAAAAAAAAAAAAAGAGTTACCACACTTCACTGGATCTCAATGTACCAAGATGCACTATTTTAAGTACCACTAAGAAAAAACCTGAAAAATTAGGACAAAATGCCCTCCCACAGCTTAGAATCTTTTATATTGGTTGAAAGAGCTATTTGGGGCTTTTTGTATATATTTTTTATATCTTATACATACATAAAAAAGAAAATGTAAATGAAATCAATTAGCAATAGTATTTCTAAAGGTTCTTCTACAGTCTAACTCTTCTAAGTTCTCTTGGACACAAAGTGGTTGATCTCTGTATTTTTCCAGACAGTATTGATCTCTGTGCTATCCAGAGTATTGGCAACATACAGCATCTATTAAAAGACTGCTTAATCTGCCTTCCTAAGTAAGCCTCTTAATACTTTAATATTGTCTTTGGATTTTCTTCCAAGCTGCTGACACCCATTCTGTAGCTTTTGATTCTGTCATGACTTGATTTTACCAGAAGGTGTCAATAAAAGTTTATTATACAACAGTCAGGACTCGTTTTCCTTCCTCAAATGGTCCTTGAATGATTGTTGAATAAAACACCAGGGAGTTGCAGTTGTCCAGTGATATCAAACCAAATAACAATTAAGTTTATGCAAGCAGATGATGATCACTATGTTGGAACAGCTTCCTGACTGACCTCAGGTAGGACACACTGACAACTGTAGAATGTATCCCAATTTCAGACAGGTGAAAATATAAGATCACACGAAAAACACAATTATCTTCAATACATACTTTAAAGCCTAGAAGAAGAAAAGGAGGAAGGTGAAGAAAAAGAGAGAAGACAAGACTATTCTAAGAATCCAGACAAGAACTAAGACACAAGCAGTGGGGATGGAGAGAAAGAGGCTGAGTTCAAGGCATATTTAGAAATTGGAATTGACAGGTCTTGTTGCTGATGGAAAGCTGATGATCAGGACAGCAAAGGAACAGAGGATGACTCTAAGGTTTCTAGGTTATAACCTGGATAGGAAGCAAAAAAACTATTGTTGGGGGGGAGTCATTCAATTTTAGATACACTGAATTTGAGGTTTCACTTGACATTCTAGATAGAGATGTCCAGTAGGCAGCTGGGAATATAAATCTGCAGCTTAATAGCCTGGTCTACAGATATAAAATTAGGAGAAATAAATCTACGGTACTGGTTAACATTGCCCCTGGATAGCCTATTGAATTTAAAACAAAACCAAACACCCGATACTGTATTAGTCTTTATTTACAAAGTATATACAAAGCAAAAAATTTACTGTGACCAGTTTAAGAGGAAAGGAATTCATTACAGAATATTAAGTAGCTTACTTAGGAAGACAACTGGAAAAGACTCTATCCAGAGCCACACTGCAGAACTGGGCAGCTAAAGAAGCTGCTGCCTTTAAACATGATCAGAGATCTATAAAATCAGGACATCATCTGCCACATCAGAAACTACTGTTACAGGTACTTGCTCCAAAAATACACACATTATGACCATTCAGATCTGTACCAGCAAAGACATGCCCCCATGCCCTGACTCTCTACATTCAAATTAGCTCTAAATCCAAATCTTATACAAGTGTATCTATTTGATTGGCAGAACCTAAATTACAAACAGAACTCTACAGCATATGAAAAATGTTTTGCTTTATTCACTTGCTTTGTTGGGGGGTAGGGGTTCTTTGGTTAACGTTCTGGCTTCCACATGTTAGAAGGAGGCTGGTCTGAAATGCACGATAAGAGAGCCAAAGCACATTACCTACCCAAAAGATCAAAGACATTCCATTGGGGAAAATGAACACTGGAAGTGTGAGAAACCAGTAAGGATACAGAGACGGCATGGTCAGAATGGTAAGCGCCATAATGAGCACGCTGCAATGGAGACCAATAGAAAAGGGAATTTTTTGAAGAAATGAGTGGTAAACAGTGTCAGAAGCTGCAAAGATGTAAAAAGTTTGAACAGCTATAAGATCTAAAGACTATCTGATGGAGTTAGCAAAAACGATATCCTTTGGTGACCTTGGCAGGAACAATTTCAGGGAAGTGGTTAAGGGGAATGTTTGAGATGGGTTAAAAAGTGATTGGAAAGCACAGACTGATTTCACAGAGGTTAGCCTCCTCTTAAATATTAAGTAACCTCTGGGAGCCTGAGGTTCCTCATCTGGTGGAATGAATTTTTACACACCTTGTAGGTTTGTTCTAAGTGTAACTTAGTGTGGCCAGGCCTTTACCACTATAGCGGAGATAAAAACAATAATGATAACCTCACTTTTGTACCTGGGGTCTCCCCATGTGCAAAAAACCTGTTTGGGGTTTTGGGGAGCTCAGTCCTTCACCCCCTCATTGCTTCTAGCTCCTTTTTCCATAGGTCATGACCTGTGGAGATCAAAGTATCAACTTTATTAATGGTAAAGCTGGAATGAAGAAAACAGCTTGGGCTTGAGGCCAAACTGAACTTGCACCCCCCACCAGGGAAAGGAACCAGACCCTGCCCAGTCTGCTTGCCAGGGCCCTTACCCATTTTGAGGCAAGAAGCAGGAGAGCAAGAACCAGGAGATAAGACCATATGTGAGCAGTGACCCTGTCTGGCAAGCAAACAGGAGAAGGAGCCAAGAAAAGGATGGAGAGAACAATGAATGTTTCCTCCATGCTACATCCCAAAGAGGGTGAAAGTGTCTGTAGAAACCATAGAGGGGAAGAGAAAGGCTCTCTCCAACTGAGCGGTGGAGGCAACTCTCACTGCCCATGAACAAGATAGCTTCCACATCATAATCCATGCAGGGGGGAGGATGGCTCTCCTCCAGTTGGTTCTTCATTTGCCACAAAAGCTCACAAGGAAATGAACAGGGGGCAGCCTGACCAACAGCCTTCACTATACCTGCTACTCTAGACTATTAAGTAGGTAAATTCAATTCACTAAATAGGATAGTTAGGATGCATTAAGAGATACTGAGATACTCCAGTTCCCCTTGCTGACCAAGAGCCAGGATTCCAGCCACAGATGGCCTCCAGCTGATATAGTCTTCAGAGTCTGAGTCAACTTCAGAGAGCTTCCTCACCTGACCTCACACCATTCCCAAGCAGCCTGCACTAGAGACTAATTAAAGTAGGGGTATAAAATCTTGGCCTTTTGATCAGACGTGAAACAGCTCTGATGAGCAATATTTGGTCCAAGGTTTCCATGCGGCCTTCCTGGGCCTGCACTACAGCTCACTTTTGGCTCATCTTGCTTTGTCTCCCTTTCTTTCACAGACGTTGATCTTTAATAAATGTTTTGCATCCCAGATTCTATCCCTGTATCAGCGTCTAGACAACCCCATCCTCGTCAATAGTGTAGGGCAAATCAAGATCAAATTAATAGCAAACATGGCTATTCCCTTTCACTTCCCCAGTGAAGTGACAAAAAGAAAAAGACTTCCAGACCAGCTTTCATAAAGAGGCTGCTCCCCAATCCTTGCGATCCTGTACCCCAACCTTTCTGCCTCACTTTGATTTCCCATCCCCCATGACCCAGTTTCCCCTTCACGATTCTCAGTTTGGTGACTCAACTCACCTCCCTGACAAAAATCCATCTCATCTCTTAAGAGGCTGTGGCACTCCTGCTCTCATTCCATATCTGCTGTCAGATGCAAAGTCTCACAACTTCGGCCAGACGCTTGCTGAGGCTCTCCTCTGTTGGTCACCACTGATCTCTGAAAGTGCAGGAAAAAAGGGCTGGGGTTCAAGTGTGAGCAAGGTGGATATGAGTGCTTTAAACCCAGTTCAGGGTTTCCACTAGAGAGAACTATGACTCCCATATATATGATAAAGGACTTGTATCTGGATATATAAAGAACTCTCACAATTCAATGTTAGATAACCCAATTTTTAAAAGGGCAAAGGATCTGAACAGACATTTCTCCAAAAAAGAGGTACAAATGGCCAACATGCACAGGAAAAAATGCTCAATATCATTACCCATCAGAGAAAAACCACAGTGAGTAAAAGGTTTTCAAGTACACTCTGATTGCACTAAGAATTATAGACATCATAGTTTCATATCCATTATAATGTCTATAATCGGAAAAGGCACAAAGTACTAATAGATATTAAAACGTGGATGACCCTTGAAAACATGAAGCTAAGTGAAAGAAGCCAGTCACACGGGGCCACACATTGCATGATCCTTTTTATATGAAATGGCCAGAATAGGCAAATTTATAGAGAAAGAAAGTAAATTAGTGGTTTCCCAGGGTTGGAACAAGGGGAGAACAGGGCGGTGATAGCTAAGATTTTCTTTTTGTGGTGATGAAAATTTCTGAAAATTGATTGTGGTGACGGTTGCACAATTCTGTGAATATATTAAAAACCACTGAATTGTACACTTTAAGTGGGTGAATCATATGGTATGTGATTTATATTTCAGTAGCAAACTTCTTCTGAAACTGAAAAAAAGAAGTGAAAGAGGTTGTAAGTATAAATAAGTTCATTGGTTGGGGTCAAAAAATTGAAATTCCTAACTGAAAACCTCAGGTTCTTGTTGAAATAGAAGGCAAAGCCATCTGCTAAGGAGTTTATAATATGTCCAAGGTAAAGGCAACAGAGGTGGTCCAGTTCCTTGAAACCAAGTTCCAATGTGTGTCATGAGAGTGAGGGGCCAAGGTGGAGTGGAGAGATAGGTGTGGGGGCCCAAGGAGACCTAAAGCTTAACTCACCTCGAAAGTATTTGTTTGAATCAAAAATTACTTCCCCTGCTAGCCGTAGTATGAGACAGCATTAAGGTGTCACTATAGCCTTAAAAATCTTAGAAATTGTCACTACGTTTGCCCTAGGAAAATCTTATTTTCATTCTACTAAATTCAGGGATAGTTATATGAATTCGAATGGAGACCATACTCAAGTTATCTTTCTTTTATGGAGGAACAAAAAGAAAAAGAGGTTTTTCCAGTACGCTATGATTGCACAAAAAATACAAAAACTACTTAGGAGAATAAGCATCCAGATATTTAGAGGCAAAACAACACATACTCAGAGCAATAAATAAAATATAAACACCTTCATCTACCGATGAAGGGAAGTCACCTGAGATCCTCTTCCTTTATCACTCCAAGGTAAGGAGATTTACAGGGAGATAGCTGGGAGCCCTAAAGGCATTTCCGCCTCACCTTAACCCTAATCCAGAGCACCTTCTTGGATCTCAGCTGATCTTCAGATCCCTGGGATCAGCCAGGTTTCTTCCCATTGATACCACCATTCTCTCTCATCTGTGGGGTCCCTACACTCCCCCATTTCAAAATAAGGCTTGAAGTTGACATAATGTCCACACTTCCCTTGCCCCCAAATCAGTCCCTCCCCCCCCACCCCCCGCCTTACTAACACAAACACACAATGACTATAAGGGCTCAAGGTTTCAAGAGAAACCAGTCTAGTTATAGGAATAAAGGAATTTATTAAAGGGAATTGAATGTTTACAAGTTAAGTAGCATGGCTGGAGGAGCAGGCTCTAGGCTGAACCTCCAGGAATAACCCCCAGAACAACGCAGAACTGACCAGCCAGGCAAGCTACTAGCTCTGCAACCATCAGGATGGTGAGCAACCAGTAAGCAGACACCGGAACTATTGATTTCATGAACCATATGGCTCACCACCGTAGCTGCGATGCAGGGATCGGAAAGGAAGAACCGAAGCTACAGCCACCACACTACACCTGCCTCTCCTCACCCATGAAGCTAGAGGCTGCACATCACAGCACACCTCGGAAAAACCTCCGCTCTTGTCCACCGGCAGAAAAATAGCCAAACACCAGAAGGGAGACGGCTTCTGTTTCACTTCTGCTTTCTACATGTAAACCAAAATGTATATAATAAAATACATCCAGAAGAGTCCAAGCAAATGTAGTTTTCTGCTTTCCAGCCTCTGCAGTACTGGAAGATACCAAAATGAGATAGAAATGGATGCTGAATACCAGCCAGCCATGGACAACGCACATACGCACACACGCACGCACACACGCACGCACGCACGCACCACACGCGCACGCACACACGCACACACACCGACTGTGTTGGCAGGGTTACTGACCCTTTTTGTTATGCAAATTTTTCTGATAACCCTCACAGCAAACATACCGGAAATATAAATGAAAAACATGGAAAATTATAGAAGTTCCAACATTTCACATGAGCTACAGAGTCCCAGCCTCTAGAGTCCCTGGTTATTGATCTCCTCTAAGGGATTAAGGAGATGTCTGATGAACAGCCTTGTGCTTTTAATACTCTGAAGGTCCAGGCTCACCAGTGCTCTCTGGTACTCTGTAATAAAGAGCCTGACACCATTTCTGATACTTGATGGCTGACAGCATTCAAGTCCTGCCACTCCCCCTTCCCTTTTTGCCCCACATCTGGGCAGTTGATAAAACTCATATGCTCCCTTCTTTGGCCCTGGGAGGAAGTTCAGACGATGCAAATCTTGGCCTGTGTGAGGGGAGGGACCTCTCACCTTAGCCTCATCTGCCAACCATTATAAGCCCAAGCCAGTCACACCTCTCTGCTCTCTCAAGCCCTTTTCAGACCTACTTGGGAGCTTGCCTTGCTCTCCCAAAAAAGTCACGTCATATGAATAATAAATCTTTCATACCCTCTTGGTCTGCATGTGGCATCATCGGTCTTGACATTGGAACCAAGTTTTGTGTGGGAGGTCTGTCTTGCCCCCAAGGGATGCCCACAAGATACTCCACCCCACCACCACACACCACAGCCGTCCTACAACATACATTTCTGACCCCATCTTTGCTTCCCACTGGTCCCTGATTCTTCCCAACAGACACCATCAAGGCAGAATGATGTCTCTTTGTTCTAAGTGGGGAGTTGACTTATCTGCAGGACAAGATTGCGTGAGTTCCAATTAACCAGGGCTCTGCCCAGGCATGTGTCTCCCAGGGCATTTCCTCCCAGGGACCACATTATCTTTCACCCCCTTGCCCAAACCAGATTAACACCCCTTGCCCGTGTGAAACTCTTAATGGATAATTCATTCACAATCACTTGATGCTGTCACCTGTGTCTGTTGTTCACTCTGCTATGTTCTTGGGGACCCTGATGCCTCATTTAGCACCTTCATCTCACCTCGAGACTTTTAAACTGGGAGCACGAGTGATGCTACCCTCAAAGTTCAGACACATTTAATTCCAATGACATTTACCTGCAAACAACTAAGACCAACATCCTGCCTTTCATCAGTTATCTTTCACTGCCAGCCCAGATACAGACTTCTCCAGTCTCCTATCTTCTCCCATGGTTTCTTCTTAACACTGCTCATTTTGCCTGGAATAAATTGCTTTTACATCTTCATCTGGTTAACTCCTCCCGTCCTCCTAGACTGTTGAGAGCTCTCTCTTCTTCGCCAGCTAAGACTGCCCTTCCATTGTCCCCACGACAAAAGTAAAACAAATAAAAGATAACAGGGATTGCAAATTGGCAACTCAGGGTCTGATTCTGGCTAGAAGCTATATTTTATTTGGCCTGCGGAGAGTTTTAAAAAAAAAAACACTTTTTCCAAAAGAACTCAAAGCAGAATCTCAAAGAGATTCGCACACTCATGCTTACTGCAGCATTATTCACAATAGTCAAGAGGAGGAAGTAACCCAGATGTCCATCAATGGATGAATGGATAAAGAAAATGTGGTATACAATAGAATATGGTATAAAATAAAATATTACTCACCTTTTAAAAAGTAGGAAATCCTACCACGTGGATAAACCTTGAAGACATTATGCTAATACTGAACCATATCTAAATTGTTTGAATAAAATTTGTTTTGCATATATGGTTCCTTTAATATTTTGCTGTTATTCTCTTTTCTAATTTTTAATTTGTATATATTATTTATAATTTCATAAGAAATTGGTAAGTAGTTTTTGTCTTCATGCTGTTTTCTCAAATTTCAGAATCATGTTAATGATAATTTTCCCTCCATACTCTCAAAGACCTTAAAATTTTTAAAAAAAAATTATTTTCTCCCTGAATATTTGGAACAACTTACCCATAAAAACTTCTGAACATGGAGGCATTTTGGGGATAATTCTTTAAATTTTTCCAATGTCTTTTCTGAACATATTCACATTTTACACTTCTCCTTCAGTAAAATTTAGAACTTTTTATTTTCAAATTTATCAACAGAATTTCATCTACTATTTTCTCATTTTAAATATTGTCTTTTTCATGAGGATGCAAGCAGCCAAATTAAGAATGTGGAAAACTCAGTGGACATAGAACTTTGTTTCTTTAACAAATAACTAGTGATGAGGGGGGAGAGCTGGAATAGCTATTTTAGCTTGAGCAACAGAATAACTAAATGCAATGTGTGAACCTTGTTTAGATACTGATTGAAATAAAACAATTGTTAAAAAAAAAAAGTTTGAGACCATCAGGGAAAGTTGAACACCAACTGGTTATTAGATGATATTAAGAAATTATGAATTTGTTCAATGTAACAATGTCATAATTAAGTTGTACATTTCAAAGTCCTAATTGTTAAGGATATATACTGAGGTGTATATAGGTAAAATGCTATGTTGCATGAATTTTCCTAAAATACTCCAAGGGAAAAAGAAGTGGGGAATAGAGGAGAGAGAAAGAGGCATAAATAACGAGAATGACAATATGTTGATAATTGTTTACATTGACTGATAGGTACATGCAGGTTCATTGTACTATTTAAAATATTTGACATGTCTAAAATTTTTTCCTCTGTATTTCATCATTCTGACTGTTATTTAGGTTTTCTCCATTTCTTAATCTTCTGGAGATATTTTCATTTCGTTGTGCTTTTAGAGAACAAGCTTTTAAATTTGTTTCCTAATTATTCTGCTTTAAAAGTTAAGTGGGCTTTAATCCAAAAAATTAATTCATTTTATTTTTTAAGTTAATTTTGTTCTTTGTACAGCTCTTGAGTTGAATAATTTATTGATTTTCATTACTAACCAAAGTATGATTATCCCTAGGAGTACAGTTTTAGTGGGACTCCTAAGTTTCGACAGGCACCATCTTTAGGGAGTGAGAGGAGATGTGTATAAGGTAGATTGGGTCTCAATACTCATCCTACTGTGCTTCTTGATGTACCTTCTTGAACAACAGAACCTGAAAAGCTAGAAGCTGCATTTCCCAGATTCCCTAGAAGAGAGGGTTTTGAATGGGATTTAGACTTGGCCAATCAGAGGTATGTATACAAGTCTGGGAAGACAGAAGAAAGGCCCTGGCTGCTTCTGCTGTTGGCGCATTGTCTGAAGTGATTACTCTGCCTGCCGCCGAATTAGCAGAGGCTAGTCACTAGCTTTATGAATGTCATATGGCACGCACAGGCCATCATCCTACTGGTGCAGATCACTGTCCGGTCCTCGAGCCTGTAGCGGGAAGGACCGTTTCCTGTTTGTGGCCGCCTCCTCCTCAGGACAGTAGGTTTCCGTAGCTATGGCTTTATGATGTGGAAGATAACAGCAGCTGTTTTGGTGACACCATTCGCAGCATGGTTTTCAAAGTCACTTCTGAAAGCTCAACAGCATCTGGTCTTCAGCATACTCTTAACATTTCTACAAGCCACGTAATTCCCACTAATAATTCCCTTCCTAAACTGGCCTGAATGAGTTCTGTTCGCTGTAACAGAACCTTGGCTAATGTGTTAAATGAAATTAGCAGTGTGGCTTTATACTACTTACGGCATGAGATCAGTTGCACTTGACAGACCCAAAGTAGCAATGACTTTAAAAAATAGAACTATATTTCTCTCTAGTATAAATGTCTGAGCTGGTATGGCTGTTTTGCTCTGCAAAGTTTAGGCCCTATCTTTTTGTTCTTGCCCTTGTCCACATGGTCCAAAACAGCTCACCACTATTTGTGTCCAGCCAGAGAGAAGAGAAAGAAGGGGAGGGAACATCCTTTTAAAGGCATAATCCAAAAAATGCTCACATCCCACTGGCCAGAACTATAGCATATGGCCACACTTGGTTGCTAGGGACAGTGGTCACTTTAACACTGGTCTCTGCCTCTTGCTATCTTGACATATCTTATTATGATTACAAAACTCAAAAAAAAATTGACCTGGTCTAGAAAGGGGAAACATCCTTAATTGTGCCATATCCTTTACTGCTTATTATTTTCTAAATATGTTGAGGTAGTAGTTTTCCCTCTCTTCTTTCATCCAAGAGTTATTCGATACCTTGCTGGTCAAAGTGTGCTCTGTGGGGATCGGGAGCATGAGCATCACTTGGGAGCTTACGGAAATGCAGGATCTCAGGCCTGACCTCAGACCTCCTGAATCAGAATCCACATTTTAACAAGAAGTATTGGTTCCAAAGTCAGACATCTACCTCCAGACCTAGAAGTAGTGGAAGCGGCAACATTCCTACCCTCTCCCCCGCTCAACCCACCCTACTCTGGAAGAGGGCTTCGGGGAACCTACATGGAGTCAATTTGCTGGGAGCCCCACCTTGTGGTGAATATAGCAACATAAGACAACGAGGTGTCACTGGAATTTGTAGGGTTCCATTCCAGTCTTTTTCTGTGCTCACTCCACCAGCCTTCTCTAGGATTTGTATCAACTAGCCTGGCTTTCTTCTCTTCAACCCTTACCTCTCCCTCACCCTTTCTCTCATGCATTCTTCTCTCTTTCCCATTTCTTTATTTTCTGGGTTATGATTCATTGCCCAGGGCTGGGGTTCGCATGTTTTGAGTGGCTTATTTTAAGAAAATCTGAATTTGAATGCCTTTAGATAAGCCTGTGCTCTGGAGGACACCACATTCCCCACCAGTCCCTAGAGTCTTGCACCCTGCCCATCCAGTTAAGTAATTTGCATTAATTACTTCCCTGACCCCTATGAAAATTTGAGTCTGTGAATCAGGCAGTGGTCCTTTTTCTTATGCCTGCTGGAATCCCTTGAGGGTTGAAGAGTTTCTGTAAAGGGATCAATATGCAGCTGCTGACCAATTCCTTTCAATTTATTTCTCCCATTTTTTTATTTTTATTTTTTTTAGTTTTGCATTTGGGAGTTTATTTTTTTTAATTCTTTTTTTTTAACATTCTTATTTACTTATTTAAGAAAGAGAGACAGAGAGCATGAGTGGGGGGGGAGGGGCAGAGGGAGAGGAGAGGGAGAAGCAGACTCCCCGCTGAGCAAGGAGCCCAATGTGGGACTCGATCCCAGGACCCCAAGATCATGACCTTAGCTGAAGGCAGATGCCCAACCGACTGAGCCACCCTGGCACCCCTATTTTTTTTAATTCTTATTTTAATTCCAGTATAGTTCACATACAGTGTTATATTAGTTTCAGGTGTACAATATAGTGATTCAACAATTCCACACATCACGCAGTGCTCATCATGATACATGCACTCTTATTTCCCTTATTTTTGTTATGGAATTCCCCACATCAGTTATTTCCTTTCTCTCTCTGAAATTCTCATATCACATCATCTCTAGTTTAGCCTCTGTTATACCATGTCCTAGGAATGTGAACCTGATAAGCCAGTATTGCTGGATGTGAATTTTAAAATAGTTTGTAACTAATCATTCCTGGCACCTTACTCACTTTTAGTCATCACTGACCTTATGAGACACACAATTGAATTATTTTCTTCACCATACTTTCTCAGTAGATTGTTCTTCATTCTTTTGGAAATCAGTTATTTTTTATATTCAAAATCCACATAAGAAGCATAGAGTTATCATATGCTTCAGTAATTCCACCGCTAGGAATATACCCAAGAGGAATGAAAACATTTGTCCATGCACAAACTCATATACAAACTTGTATAGCCCTATTATTCACCACAGCCAAAAGGTGGAAAAAACCCAAATGTCCACCACAGATGGATGAACAAATAAAATGTGGCATATCCATGCAATGGAATATTATTCAAGGTATAAAAAAGGAATGAGGTACTCATATGTGCTACAATGTGGAGGACACTTGAAAACATTGTGGCAAGTAAAAGAAGGCAGCCACAAAGGGCCACATGTTATAGGATTCCATTTGTAGGAAATGTCCAAAATAGTTAAATCCATGGTGACAAAGGGTATATTAATGGTGGCCTAGGGCTGGGGTCGGGGGTAGTTTGTAGGTAGAAAGTAACAGCCAAGGGGTCTGGGGTTTCTTTTGGAGGTGATAAAATATTTCAAAACTGATTGTTGTGATGGGTGCATAACTCCATTCAGTATTTAATGACTATATTAAAAAGCCATTGAATTGTATACTTTAAGTGGGTGAAGTATAGGGTATGTGAGTTAGATCTCAATAAAGCTGTTTTTAAAATCTGTATCCAAAACATCACAGATACAGTCAAATGATTTTTAACAAGGGTGCCAACCCCATTCACTGGAGGAAAGGATAGTCTTTTCAATAAACGTTGTTGGGGAAACTAGATATCCATATGCAAAAGAATAAATTTGGATCCTTACCTTATACCACATAAAAAAAATTAACTCAAAACATATCAAAGATCTGTGAATATAAAACTCTTAGAAGAAAACATAGAACAAAAACTTTATTACATTGGATATGGCAATGATTTCTTAGGACACCAAAAGAACAGGCAACAAAAGTGAAAATAAATTGCACTACATCAAAATTTAAAACTTCTGTACTTCAAAGGATACAATCAACAGTGACAAGGCAACCTTCAGAATAGAAGAAAATATTTGTAAATCATATATCTGATAAGGGGTTAATATCCAGAATACATAAAGAACTCCTAGAACTCAAAACAAAAAATAATCCGATTAAAAAATGGGCAGAGGATAGACATTTCTGAATAGACATTTCTCTAAAGAAGATATACAAATGACCAACAAGTATATAAAGAGATGTTCAACACCACTAATCATTATGGAAATGCAAATCAAAACCACAATGAGATATCACCTCATACCCATTAGGAAAGCTGCTATCACAGAAAAAAAAAAAGGCAGTAAGTAATAACTGTCATTGATGTTGTAGAGAAAAGGGAACCCTTGTGCACTGTTGGTAGGAATGTAAAATCATCCGCTGCACAAAACAGTGTTACAGTTCCTCAAAAAATTAAAAATAGGATTACCATATGACCCAGCAATAGTACTTATGAGTATATACCCAAAAGAATTATAAGTTTTGAAGAAATATTTGTACACCCATGTTCATAGCAGCATTATTCACAATAGCCAGAAGTGGAAGCAACCTAAAGGCCCATCAATGGATGAATCAATAAACCAAATGTGGCACATACATACAGTACAATACTATTCAGTCTTTAGAAGGAAGGAAATTCTGACACATGCCATAATACAAATGAACTTTGGGGATATTATGCTGTTAAATGAGTCAGTCACAAAAAGACAAATACTGTATTCCACTTGTATAAGGTATCTAGAGATATCAAATTCATAAAGATGAAAAGTAGAATGGTAGTTGCCAGGGGTTGGAAGGAGGGAGGAATGGGGAGTTGTTCAATGGGTATAGAGTTTTAGTTTTGCAAGATAAAAAAGTTCTAGATATTGGTTGCACAACAATGTGACTGTATTTAACACTACTGAGTTATATGCTTAAAAATGGTTAATAAATTTTAAGTTATATTTTACTACAATCAAAAAATAAATAAGGGGGTGCCTGGGTGGCTCAGTCAGTTAAGTGTCCAACTCTTGGTTTCGGCTCAGGTCATGATCTCAAGGTCGTGAGATGGAGCCCGGTGACAGGCTCTGGTCGGGCTCCCCACTCAGCACAGAATCTGTTGAGAGATTTCCTTTCTCTCCCTCTTCCTCCCGCTCTGTCCCTCCCCCTACTCATGCACATGCACACACACACTCTCTTAAAAAAGTCTTTTAAAAAATTAATAAAATAAATAACAAATGCATATACATTGGCCCAAGATTAGGTAAGTGATCCTCATTCACTGACTTGACTATTACTTTAAAAAAGAAAGATGTACAATGAAGGGGGGGAAATCAGAGGGGGAGATGAACCATGAGAGACTATGGACTCTGAGAAACAAACTGAGGGTTCTAGAGGGGAGGGGGGGAGGGATGGGTCAGCCTGGTGATGGGTATTAAAGAGGGCACATTCTGCATGGAGCACTGGGTGTTATGCACAAACAATGAACAATGGAATACTACATCAAAAACTAATGATGTAATGTATGGTGATTAACATAATAAAAGAAAAAAGAAAATAAAAAAGAAAGATGTTAGTTGCCTTAAGTAGAGCAGGCCCTTCCACTGGTTCAAAGTAGTTTTGTGTTTATTTTTAAAATCAGAAGAGTATGCAGCATGTGCTATCTGCTAACATTAATGTTTTCTTGGGAAGGTTTTTGGTTTTTTGGCTTTGTTTTGTTTTTTTAAGATTTTATTTATTGGGGCACCTGGGTGGCTCAGTCGGTTAAGCTGAGCCTTCAGCTCAGGTCATGATCCCAGAGTCCTGGGATCGAGCCCTGCATCAGGCTCCCTGCTCCGTGGGGAGTCTGCTTCTCCCTCTACCTCTCTAACCACCCCCCCACCCGTGCTCTCTCTCTCTCACTCTCTCTTTCTCAAATAAAATCCTTAAAAAAAAAGATTTTATTTATTTATTTGACAGAGAGAGAGAGTGCGCATGCACAAGCAGAGGGAGCAGCAGGCAGAGGGAGAAGCAGACTCCCGGCTGAGCAGGGAACCCAAAGTGGGGCCCCATCCCAGGACCCTGAGATCCTGACCCATCAGGTCATCCCCCCTGACCTGAGCCGAAGGCAGATGCTTAACCAACTGAGCCACCCAGGCGTCCCCGAGCCACAGGTGTTTCCTAACCCATGGCTTCCGGTAATAGGTACACATCAGAATCACCAGTGTGAATATCTGGAGATATATATATATGCCTTCTGAATTAGCAGTTCCAAGTGTGGGGCTCAGGAATGGGTCTTGTTAAAAGGATCTCAGAGATTTCCGACGCGACGTCAGGTATAGAGCTAGAAACCAGTGTTCTGACCTTTGTCTTTTCCCTGCTTGACCTTCAGAACCACTCTGCTCCGTCAATTCCCACCCTCTTAAGCCCCTGAAATTAGTCCTCCTTTATACAGGGGCAGGTATAATAAAATAATATTTAGTTTAAATTCAGAGTAATTTATTTTTACCCCATGGCCTTTCCACCACTGAAAACTAGATTATAGGGCTGAGTGACACTAAGAAAGGCAGATCATGGAGAACAAAAGACAGATTTGGGCTCTTCATTTCTAAAATAGGCTCTTGAACAGATTGGAAAGCCAAGGAGTTCAATAGCAAGAGTGTGTTCTTTTGGGGGTCTATTCAGATCTGAAAAGGAAAGGACTCGTGCAAAGGTTTATGCCATAAGCAAAAAAGCTGGGGAGATTCCCTGACTGAGGAAGATCCAGTGTTCCTGCTTCAAAGGAATTAAAGCTAGTCTAGCATAAGGGATGGAAGAGATTTAGTTACTGGGAGCTTGTGCCCCACCTCTGCTCAGCATAGCCATGGGAGGGGACCCAAGGGAAACCTACCAGGTTTGAGTCACATCCCAGGGACTCCCAGGGAGGCAGCAGGCTTCCTAGAGTTGCCCTTGTCCTCGCTCAGAGCAGCCGCCAAATGACAGAAATGGCATCAAATGTGTCAGCGATTTTTCTAAGTCTCCCTTAGACCCAGAAGGACAAGATTTCCCGAGGTTTCCCATGCCTCCAGGAGGGTTGCAAAAGTGTCAGAAAGAGGGGTGATGGAGGAGAAGGGGCTCTGGGGCCATGAGGTGAGGATGCCATCAGAGGGAGTGGCTTGGATGACACAGACTGGCATCCAGGGGACCCCTGGTTTCTGCAGCACAACAGAGGCTGCCAGCCAACGACCAGACAGACAACTTACATCTCAGCAGAGACTGGAGAGGACAGAGAAGCATCCAGGATCTGACACTCCTTCCCGTGGGTGCCTTCAGCTCCTCCCCTCACCTGCCCTGCTCCTGAAAATAGGCAGAACTCCAGGGAGACAGGGGGAGATGGTGCTCTGAATTAACTGCGAAATCTCTGAAGTGACTGAATCGGACTGGAAATGACTGGGTTACACTTTTGCTGTCAGCAGAAACGGGGGCTTGAGGTAAGATTAAATTTAGTCATGGGGGGGTTATATGCCTGAGAGTGGCAGATTGTAATCATTCTTAGTTGATACACAGGAACCTAAAACTAGTGCTGAATCATATATAATAATGTGATGATTTTTAACTGTACATTTTGTTGGACACTTTGGAAGATTCAGTGGCAAATACGCTGACAGAGGTAGTTTGAGCCCGTCTTGGTCCCAAAGGAAAATGAGTGCTGCTGGAAATTTATAGAAGCTTTCAGAAGGCTGTCCTAGCAACTGAGAGAGCAGTATGTTCAGGGATCCTGTGGTTTATTTTTATCTGAAGCCCAAATCTGTATAGAGATGTCATTAGTGCTGACTAATGATTTTCAAATGATAATTCTGGGCCCTGATTTATCACACAGTGTGGCAGTTACTGTTAAATTTCTAAAAATTAAATTTTCAAGTATGGATCTTAAAGCCAGTTTGGTAGATCTTATATGGTCTAGAGCTGCGGTCTTCAGACTTCCCTATCAGTAAGATAAATAAATAGTTAAATCATCCTGAGCAAGCAGCCTCAGTAATTGTGAGCATGCAGTCCCAAATCCAGCCCACAATGGCTAACTTCAGGGGGGCCTCTAGTAACACCTGACAATCTTACCACATACCATTGGTTTATTCACTTTTCCTATCCTAGGGGATTATTTTCACCCCTTCTTCACTCTCCTGAAACTTCTATTTCTCCCCAAGCTCACTCAGTTGTTGACCTTGCTTTATAATTCATTGAAAAAACACAGTGGTCTAAAGAAAACCTCCACCTCCTCCATCCCCACATCCACCAAGACACCCACTCTCTGCCCTATATTCTGCTTTCCCTCTAGTTACTAGGAATGAACTGTGTGCTCGGATGAACCAACTGGTCTCCTCTTACCTACATCATGACAAGTCTCCAAGTGAGTGCCTTCTAACATTCTGCACCCACACTGTCTTGCTTGCCTCACCAAGTCCTGGCTCCACCTACTGGCACCACCTTAAAAACGTATGCGGCATCAGCTACTTCCTACCATCTCTACAGCTACTGACCTTGGCCTCATTTAAACCAGGACACCAGCTCCTGTAGAACTAGCTGGTCTTTCCACTTCACCACCCTCGCTGTCTGTTCTCAACAGCGTAAACCCAGTTCTTTTTCAGTGTAAGTCACATGAGGTCACTCATCTCTCCAGGTCCTCCACTGACCTCCCCTCTACTCAAAGCAAAAGCCAAAGTCCAGCGGTGGTCTAAAGGCTAAAATGAAGACATGATCTGGAGCTAGCTACTCCTCTGACCTCAGCTTCTATCACACAGCTCTCTGCACGACTCCACCCCCACCCCAGCTCCAGCCACCCTGGCCTCCCTGCTAGACCTTGAACGTAGCAAGCATGCCCCAGGGCAAGGTCTTTGCTTTTGCTGCTTCCTCTGCCTACACTGCTCTCCCTGCCCCCCATACCTTCATGGTGTGGTCCCTGTTTTTGACATCTCTGTACAAATTCATTCCATTATGAGAAAGGCTTTCCCTGACCTTTTCCACCTAGAAGAATAATCCCCTTTATCCTGAGGGACTGTCCTCCATGATCTTATCACCATCCAATAAACTTCATTCTCTCTTTCCTCCCATTTCCACCCAACTAGAATGTAAGCTGTATGGCACCTCATCTGCCATTTTGTCCACTGATGTACATAGTAGGCCCTCAATAAATAGGGTCTTAAATTAGTATATCCATACTTATAATTATTTTCATGTACACCTATCAATCCATATATAGAGTATTAATAAATGCTTCTCCATTTTAGGATAAATTAAGTTCTAATATTTCCCTTTCTCTTCACCCCATCTTATTCTATTAAGCTTAGTTAGCAGGACTACCATGCCTAGTCCATGCACCAGCCCCTGAGGGTCCCTTATCATGGTGACCCACTCTTCTGGAGCAGTGGTGTCATACTTTCCCTGCATGCTCAGGAGAAAAGTAGGCTGAGAACTACTGATTCAGAATTTACTCTGTTATTTTTATCATAACATTTCAGAAATGGTCCTACTGCTTCTATCAAGGAAATACAGCTGTTCTCTAGAATTCCATTTTTAAACCACAAAAACATCTTGACTTCCCTCACCTCATTCAGTGATAATGAATTTACTCAATTCTAAATTAAAAATTAGGAAAAAAGTCATTTTTATATAAACATATACTGGTATATATGTGTGTAGATAAAAATGTTGCTACTTATATAAATGCATATACATGTTTAGCAACCTATCAACTTTGCATACATGCTTCCTTTAAAAAACAAAGCTGTTAATGAAAAATTAACTGTAAAAAGCTACCAAAATTAACACCAACTGTTATTGGGCCAAATAAAATATTTTAAATGTAATCTGGAGGGCGCCTGGGTGGCTCAGTCAGTTAAGCGTCCGACTCTTGATTTCAGCTCAGGTCTTGATTGCAAGGCCCTGAGATCAAGCCCCAGGTCGTGCTCCACACTGGGCATGGAGCTTGCTTGTTCCTCTCCCTCTGCTCCTCCCCCACCCCTCTCTCTCTCAAATAAATAAAATCTTTTTTAAAAAAATAAGTACGTGTAATCTGGGTGTTGCAAAATGCAAAGCTTTCTTTCAAGGGCGGTGTTCACCCTAGTCTAAAGCGATAACGCCCCAGAAGTCAACCAAAGACACTTTTTTCCACTGTGGTTTCCTCATGTGGAAATCATCAGAGTCCCGGCTACCCCTTCCCCACCTCTGTTTTGTGACCAGGGACCTTTGTCTCTCCCGCCTTTTGGCTCCATGCAGAACGCATAGGAGCAAGGAGGACAGTGAGCAGGAGGAACAAATGCACTGTGTCCCACTCAGGGAGGGAATCCAGATGGTTGGGGGACGGGGGACAGGGCTCGATCTTGATTTTTCCAGCAAAAACGAGATGATGCTTATGCTTCTCCATGGAGAGGAAGTCTCCAGGGGTGCAAAGTCAGTGCAAATGGAGATTTCCACAGACCCAGATAATGGGGGGGGGAGACTGGGTGGCAATAAAGAGGCATGCAGGGAGAAGGGGGACTGCTCCTAATTTTTCTCCTGCTTTAACAGTTTGAAGGGCACGGGCAACCTGACTTTAGTCTGTTTTCCTTCTCTTTCAAAATGAAAAGCACCAAAGGTTAAGCAGGGCCAGAACCCAGTCATGAGCTCTGGGACGCTTACATAATAATAAAAAAGGAGCTACTGAGACAGATTCTGAGCAGACTTTCCTGGAATTGAATACAGGTGGTTCTCCTGTTGGCTTTGATTCATCAACCTGCACCTCAAATGTACACCTCTGCTTCCTAAGTCCCTATACACAACTGTGCCCCCAACAGCCCTCAAGGTGCTAAAGCTTAGGAGCGAGGAAAGGGAGGTGGAAATCGCTCTAACTGGTCCGTTTTTAAAAGTCAAAATGGAGGCTCGTATCTGCAACAGGCGGGTGGATAACACTCACCCCCAACCCTTTCGGCGGGCAGCGAGGGCAATGCAGCTGACTTCTTGGTGCTTCCACACTTACCTGGCCGCTGCCCGCTCCAATTTTGCCTCTTTGCGCCTGCTCGCCAGGTGACCCAGGATAAGGGACAGGAGAGGCAAATCAAGCCAGAGGATCGGAGTCAAAAATCCCAGGTCACCAGCCTCTCTCCAGTAGTGATGTGTTGGAGGCGGCTCATAGCCACAGGTGAGAGCCTTTCCCTCCTGCACACCCTTCCCTGCTGGGCAGGGCGAACTCAGTGGTAACTTGCATCTGGGGCGGGGGGGCGGGGAGACTATTTATACAGAGATCTGCAAACGTGACAAACCAGGGCGCTCGTTCTTGGGAGGCTGGGGGCGGGGGGAGGCGAGCGCCTTGTTAAACACTTCACCGGCACTTGGTCATCCTCAACCCTAAGATCTGACTGATGCTTTCAAATGTCTAGATGCCCTCCTAGCTAATTCTGAAAGCACAATCCCAAATTCAAGTGTAGGGTTCTCAGATGCATAACGACTCTTTAGGATTTCAGTCTAATGTTAAAAAAGTAGCAAGAGGGACACTCCACTTTTAAAAAGTTTTGTTTTTTAATTGAAATAGTTTTTATTGGTCTGATTCTGATATTGCTGGGAAAATATTAGATCACACAGAACAGTATAAAGGATGTACAAATCTTCAAGCTCACTGCCTTGGAGACAAACACTGCTGATATTTTTTATGTGGCTCTTCTAGGTGTGTGTGTGTGTTGTAACCACCTTTTCCTACTGTAATTATTTTAACAAAATAATACTTACTGTAAAATAAGTACTTCTTTACTTATTTGTAAATACTTATTTACAAAACAATATTTGTCCATTGATACAAATTTCAAACAATGTCAGGCAGGTAAAAAGACCTACTCTCAACTCTTCCCCCTCTCTTCAAACTCCTACTCCCTAGTATAACCACTCTCTACAGTTTGTGGAATATTCTTCTAGAACCTTCCCAGATAGAGGGTTAGATTTTTTTCATAACAAAAGACTGCATCATATGAGGAGAAAGGGGAACCCTCCTATACTGTTGGTGGGAATGCAAACTACCATATGATCCAGCAATTGCACTACTGGGTATTTACCCCAAAGATACAAGTGTAGGGATCCAAAGGGGTACGTGCACCTCGATGTTTATAGCAGCAATGTCCACAATAGCGAAACTATGGAAAGAGCCAAGATGTCCATCGACAGATGAATGGATAAAGAAGATGTGGTATATATATACAATGGAATATTATGCAGCCATCAAAAGGAATGAAATCTTGCCATTTGCAATGACGTGGATGAAACTGGAGGGTATTATGCTGAGCGAAATAAGTCAATCAGAGAAAGACATGTATCATATGATCTCACTGATATGAGGAATTCTTAATCTCAGGAAACAAACTGAGGGTTGCTGGAGTGGTGGGGGGTGGGAGGGATGCGGTGGCTGGGTGATAGACATTGGGGAGGGTATGTGCTATGGTGAGTGCTGTGAAGTGTGCAAGATTGTTGAATCACAGACCTGTACCTCTGAAACAAATAATACATTATGTGATTAAAAAAAAGAAGAAGAAGAAGATTGCAGGAGGGGAAGAATAAAGCAGGGGAAATCGGAGGGGGAGATGAACCATGAGAGACTATAGACTCTGAGAAACAAACTGAGGGTTCTAGAGGGGAGGGGGGTGGGAGGATGGGTTAGCCTGGTGATGGGTATGAAAGAGGGCACGTCCTGCATGGAGCACTGGGTGTTATACGCAAACAATGAATCATGGAACACTACATCAAAAACTAATGATGTAATGTATGGTGATTAACATAACATAATAATAAAATAAATAAATAAAAATTTTAAAAAAGACTGCATCATATATAAATACTGTTTCACAACCTGGTGTTCACTCATTAAAATAGTACAGATATATTTCTATGTCAATACATATACATTTGTCTGGGTCTTTTAATTACTGTTAGAGTTTCATAATAAGAGCATACTGTATCTTATCCAAGCATTCCCCTATTGGTGCAGATTGTCTGTCTCCCTTCCTTCCTTCATCTATTTATTCATGTTTGCTGTTACAAACAATACTGCAATGACCATCCCTGCACGCATACTTCAAACACCTGCTTGAGCACTCCCCTTTGTCACTGTTGAAGGTGAATTCACACAACCTGGTGGTCTGGGTTTCCCTGGAGTCAGGTAGTCCTGCTTCCCCTACAGGAGGATTGCAGACTCCATGTTAGTGAACAGGTACTTAATTAGCCTGATTCCTCTAAGATCCATGGTGAGAACCACCAAAGCTGGCAGGACATTGGCCAAAGTTCTCCTGCATTTGATTCTTTTTTCCTTAGTCACTGATGTGGACACCTGGTCCCCACTCAAGTTCAATTCTGTTTATTCATCAAGCCCAACATCTATCCAAGGAGCCCTCCCGTCTCCTAACCAGTCCCTCACCCAGCTCTATCTACGGTCTGGCCACAGTGCTAGCCATTCCATATGCAGTTTGAGGAAGCTCTGGAATCTGATCAATCCTGTGTTCCTGCTGTCCCCTTAGTACCAGTTTATTGCCCTGTTCATTACTTGACAAGCTAGCCCTGCTTTTCATATTCACTGATTCTGACCTTAGAGCTTCCTGGTGTTCCTTAGAAAGAACGTATCTTTGACGTTTTGGCTCTTGTGTTTTTGTTGTTGTTGTTCTAGTTTTCTCTATTAATTTATATATTGATCCTATCTAATTTTTATCTTCTAGGAGTTTCCCAAATTTTCTGTTCTGCCAATGGTATGTTTAATACTGGGCCTTTTAAAAGACCCAGATAAATCTACATGGCATGTTCTCTTGTTTTGCAAAGCTATTTGATTTCTTTCCTTTTAAAAAATTATTTTTCTATACTTTTAATAGTGCCTAGAGAGAAAAGGGTAGTTGATGAATATTCTCAGTCTGCCATCTTGAATTTGATGATATTATAACCTATTGAGTTTTTTAAATTTTATCTTAAAAATGCATACATAATATATGAATGTTCTTATTGTACAAGTTTTAAAATATGTAATTAGGTAGACTAAAATATGAACTTATCCATTTGCCCACCCATCCTCACTCCCAAACCCTTCTTAGGAGAGTACTACTTTTAAACTTCAGTGGGGAGCCTTTTAATTCTTCTCAGCACATACATGTAATGCATTTATATGTCGTAAGAGGGAACACACTGAAAGGACTGTTCTGTGACAAACTTTTTTCACTGACAGTATTTCCTACAGATATTTTCATTCAGTGCATATATGTTTATCTCATTCTTTTAAACAGCTGCATTGGATTCCATATTATAAATTTCCCACAGTGTATTAAGTCACACCTACATTAATTGGTTATTTTAAATTATTTTGTTATTAAATTAAAACAATGTTACAGTGCACATCCTTGGACATACATCTTTGTGCACGTTTTTCCATTGGATAAATTTCTAGAGATGTAATGATGACTCAGAATTACTCACATTTAAAAATTAAATGGATCTTACCAAACTGTCTCCCAAAAAGATCCCACTAACATATACCCCTCCAATAACAGGAATGTTCATTTCCCTATATCTTGATCATATCCATGTATTAAATTTTTGTCACTCTTAGAAGTAAAATGATCTCCTTTTAAGGTTGTGTTGCCCTGATTGCTAATGAAACCTAAGACTTTTTTTTTTAAGATTTATTTATTTATGTGAGGGGGGAGGGGCAAAAGGAGAGGGAGAGAGAGTCTTAAGCAGACTCCACGCCAAGCACAGAGACCAGTGCAGAGCTTGATCCCATGACCCTGAGATCACAACCTGAGCCAAAACCAAGAGTCTGACGCTTAACTGACTGCGGCACCCAAATGCCCCATAAAACTTATGTTCATTTGCCATTTATAGTTCTTCTTCCACAAATTGTTTTGTTTACATTCTTTCCTGGTTTTACTAACAATATGTCCTTATACCTTATTGCTTATGGGAGCTAGTTATATAATCTGGGTAATATATGTTTTGTATAAAATGTATGTTAACTATTTTTTCACAGCTTCCCACTTTAAATTTATGTTTTATGTGAACAGATTATTATTTGTTTTTGTGGGGTTTTCCTTGTTGTTACTACAATGAATACATATATGTCAGTATGTTGTTTTAAAAGTTGTGATTTTTTTGTACGTTATTTTTGGAAAGGTCACATCCCCACTTTAGATGATTAAAAATATTCTCCTATATTTGTTTCAAATACATATGTATGTGCCTTTTAGCTCCTTTTCTGAAACTTACTTGGGAGTATCGTATGAGGTGTGAGTCTAATGTGATCCTTTTTAAAAATGGATAGTGAATTTCATAACATGGTGTATTGAATGGTCAGTTCTTTTCCTCACCTATTTAAATTTACCCTTTTAATATAAACTAAATCCCCAGGTTGGTTTCTGAATCTCTATGCCCTTCTCTTGATCTGTTTGTCTCTTCCTATGCCAATATCCCACTGTTTATATAACTATGGTGTGGTGGCAGCTGCTAAGATGGCTCCCAATGATTCCTGCCTCCTAGCATTCACAATCTCGTATAGTCCCCACTGTTGTACCAGGGTTGGTCTGTGTAATCAGTAGCATATAACAGAAGTGATGGTAGGTCACTTCCGTTTTGGATTTCCCTCTCTCTCATCACTTGCTCTGGGAAAAATAGATGCCATGTCCTATAAACAGCCCTGTACAGAGGCCACTATAACAAAGAACAGAAGCCTCCTGCCAACAGTGTGAGCTTGGAAATCGATTCTCTGGTCCCTTCTGATGACTCCAGTGCTGGCCCACATCTTGACTGCAACTTCAAAATAGAGCCGAGCCAGCTAAGCCACTCTGGATTCCTGATCCTCAGAAACTGTGTGAGACAATAAATATTTGTTGTTTTAAACAAGCAATACCAACCAGTGCCAAATCTGGGGGCACTTTGTTACACAGCAATAGATAAATAGTACATACTGTTTTATAATGCATTTTGGTATTTAATAGAGCAAGTCTTCCACTAAAGCTCATTTTCCCCCAACAGTTTCTTAGCAATATCTGCTCATTTTATGAACTTCAAAATTCACTTTGCAAGTTCCATAAAGAATCCTCTTGGGATTGGAACTGACACTACACTGATTTTAGAGATTAAATTTGAGATATTGGACAACTATACAACATTGGGTCTTCCCATCAGGGAGCATGAGTATGTCTCTCCATTTATTCAGGTGTTTTTCATATCCTCCAGAAAAGTTTTATAGTTCTCTTCATAAAAGTCTTTCATATTTATTAAGTTTATTTCTAGGTCTATGGGGCTTAATGCTATTGTGATATCTTTTTTCCCATCACATTTTTTGAATTGTTTATTGCTAATGTGTATGGAAATTACTGAGTTTTGTGCCTTGATATTGGTCCTTTCTCTTTTACTTTGAACTCTCAGTTCAAGTAGTTCTACTATTCAAGAGAATGAATTCTCTTGAAATTTCTAGGGAAGAAAATATCACCTGCAAATAGTGACCATATGACTCTTTCCAAGATTGATTCCTCTTCTATTTATGTTTTATGACACTAAGAGCCCCAAGATAATGTTAATTAGAAGCAGAGAAGAAGCTTGCTGTGACTCTAGTGGAAACGGCAAGGGCTTCACAATTAAGATTGATTTAACTGCACTTTCTAGTAGACAGCATTTACCAGGTCAAGGAATTTCTTTATATTCCTGGATTACAAATGATTATTTTTGTTGTTGTTTTCCAAATGCATTTTTGAGCATCTATTCAGATAATGGCATTCTTTTTCTTTAATCTTTATTCTATTTATTTTTAATCTATTATTATATTCATAAACTGATAGTGAATCTTCCATGTACAATGTGATAAATCCTATTACATTATGATGTATTAGTCTTTTAATATTCTGCTGGATTCTGTTTTCCAAAATTTTATTTAGGATTTTTATTTCATAAGTGAGAATAGATTACCATCTTTTTGTGCTATTTATTGCATGGTTTTGCTATTGAGACTATGGTAGTATGGAATGAGTTAGAAAGCTTCTCTACATTTTGTATAATCTGGAAGAGTTTCCATAGTATAAGAATTTTTTTCTTATAGGTATAGGGGAGTTTCACAATTAAACTACCTGTAACCATATTTTCAATTTCTTTTATAGTTCTTGAACTATTCCACTTTTTAGTTCTTCAGTCAATTTTGTTTAGCCAATTTTTGCTAGAAAAACATCTCATTTTGTTTAAATATTCATATTGGTTGCCACACAATGTATTAGATAATCTCTTACAATTTAAAAAAAACTCTTCTGTATCTATAGTTGTCTTTGTCATTCATAATATGTATTAGTTATCTCTATCTTCCTTTTCTTCATCAGACTTGTCATGGGTTTGTCTGTTTTACTGGTCTTTTACAGAACCATACTTGGGTATTGATCAGGATTACAGTCTTGGGAGGATTTTGCTTGTTAGTTATTTTTTAAATTATTTTTAAAAAACCAGTCAGAGATGAAGAACATAATAAATGAAATTAAAAATATGCTAGATGGAATAAATAGCACACTAGAGGAATCAGAAGAACAAGTCAGGGGCACCTGGGTGGCTCAGTCATTAAGCGTCTGCCTTCAGCTCAGGTCATGATCCCAGGGTCCTGGGATCAGGCCCCATATCAGGCTCCCTGCTCTGCAGGAAGCCTGCTTCTCCCTCTCCCACTCCCCCTGCTTGTGTTCCCTCTCTTGCTGTGTCTCTCTCTGTCAAATAAATAAATAAAATCTTAAAAAAAAAAGAAGAAGAACAAGTCAGTGACCTGGAGGACAGAGTAATGGAAAGTAATCAAGCTGAGCAGATGATAGAAAAAATATATATATGCAAAAGGGAATAGACTTAGAAAACTTAGTGACACCATCAAGTTTAATAACAATCACATTATAGGGATCTCAGAAGGAGAAGAGAGAGAAAAGAGGGCACAAAATTTATTTGAGGGGTGCCTGGGTGGCTCAGTCATTAAGCGTCTGCCTTTGGCTTGGGTCATGATCCCAGGGTCATGGGATGGAGCCCCACATCAGGCTCCCAGCTCAGTGGGGAGTCTGCTTCTCCCTCTCCCACTCCCCCTGCTTGTGTTCCCTCTCTCACTGTCTCTGTCTGTCAAATAAATAAATAAAAATCTTTTAAAAATTTTATTTGAAAAACTAATGGCTGAAAATTTCCTGAATCTGTAGAAGAAAACAGAAATCCAGGAGACACAGAGATCCCACAAAAAATCAACCCAAAAGGTCCACACGAAGGCACATAGTAATTAAAATGGCAAAAAGTAGTGATAAAGAGTGAATTATAAATGCAGCAAGAGACAAGAAAATGGTTATATACAAGGGAAACTCCATAAGGCTATCAGCAGATTTTTCAGCAGAAACTTTGTAGGTCAGAAGAGATGGTATGGTACATTCAAAGGCAAAAATCTGCAGCCAAGAATACTCTATCCAGCAAGGCTATCATCAGAATAGAAGGAAAAATAAAGAGTTTCCCAGACAGAAAAAAAGTTAAAGGAATTCATGACTACCAAACAAGACCTACAAGAAACGTTAAAGGGGACTTTTTGCATGGAAAGGAAAGACCATAAGTAAAACTAAGAAAAGTAGGAAGCACAAAAGCAGTAAAAATAAGTATATCTATAAAAACCAGTCAAGGGAGTCACAAAATAAAAGGATGTAAAGTATGACACCATATACCTAAAACACGGGAGGAGGGGGGGAAGGAGTAAATGTTTTCAAACTTAAGCAACCATCAACTTAATATAGACTTCTATATGCAGAAGTTATATACAAACCTAATGCTAACCACAAATCAAAAACCAGCAATAGATGTGCAGAAAATAAAGAGAAAGAAACTCAAGTATATCCCTAAACAAAGTCAACTTGTGAAAGAAGAGAGCAAGGGAAGAAAGGGACAGAGAAGAACTACAAAAGCAATCATAAAACAAATAACAAAATGGCAATATACACATTTATCAAAAATCACTTTGAATATAAATGGACTAAACACTCTAATCAAAAGACATAGGGTGATGAAATAGATTTAAAAAAGAGACCCATCTACATGCCTACAAGAGACTCATTTCAGTCCTAAAGACACATGCAGATTGAAAGTGAAGGGATGGAGAAGCATTTATCATGCAAATGGATGTGAAAAGAAAGCTGGAGTAGTAATACTTATATCAGACAAAATAGACTTGAAAACAAAGACTGTAAAAAGAGACAAAGAAGGATACTATATAATCATAAAGGGGACAATCCAACAAGAAGGTATAACCATTGTAAATATTTACACAACCAATATGGGAGCACCCAAATACATAAACAGATAATAGCAAACATAAAGGAAATAGCAAGCATAGTAATACAATAATAATAGGGGACTTTAACCTCCCACTTACACTAATGGACAGATCATCCAAACAGAAAATCAACAAGGAAACAGTGGCTTTGAATGACACATTGGACCAGATAGATTTAACAGATATATTCAGAATATTTCATCCTAAAACAGCAGAATATACATTCTTTTCAAGTGCATATGGGACATTCTCCAGAATAAATCACATACTAACCCATAAAACAAGTCTCAACAAAGTCAAAAAATCAAAGTCATACCATGCATCTTTTCTGACCACAGCACTATGAAACTAGAAATCAACTACAAGAAAAAAAATCTGAAAAGTGTACAAATACATGGAAATTAAATAACATGCTACTAAATAAAGAGTGGGTCAAACAATAAGTCAAAGAGGAAATAAAAAATTACATAGAGACAAATGAAAATAAAAGCACAACGGTCCAAAATCTTTGGGATGCAGCAGAAGTTGTTCTAAGAGGGAAATTTATAGCAATACAGCCCTACCTCAAGAAGCAAGAAACATCTCAAATAAACAACCTAATCTTACACCTAAAAGAGCTAGAACAAGAAGAAAAAACAAAACGCAAAACCAGTAGAAGGAAGGAAATAATAAAGATTAGAGCAGAAATAAACAAAATAGAAACTAAGCAATAGAAGAGATCAATGAAACCAAGAGCTAGTTCTTTGAGAAGATAAACAAAATTGATAAACCTTTAACCAGACTCATCAAAAGGGGGAGGGGGACTCAAATAAAATCAGAAATGAAAGAGGAGACACACAGCCAACACCACAAAAATAGGAAGAATTGTAGGAGAATATTATGAGAAAGGACAAGCCAACAAATTGGACAACCTAAAAGAAATGGATAAATTCCTAGAAACATACAAACCACCAAAATTGAAACAGGGATAAATAGAAAATTTGAACAGACCAATTACCACCAATGAAATTGAATAAAAAAACTCATAACAAACAAGTCCAGGACCAGACAGCTTCACGGGCAAATTCTACAAATGTTTAAAGAAGCGTTAATACCTATTCTTCTCAAACTATTCCAAAAAATCTTTTTTTTTTAAAGATTTTATTTATTTGAGAGAGAGAGAGAGAGAGAGCACATGAGAGGGGGAGGGCCAGAGGGAGAAGCAGAATCCCTGCTGAGCAGGGAGCCCGATGCGGGACTCGATCCAGGGACTCCAGGATCATGACCTGAGCCGAAGGCAGTCGCTTAACCAACTGAGCCACCCAGGCGCCCCCAAAAAATCTTTTTAAAAAGGAAGGAAAACTTCCAAATTCATTCTACGAGGCTGGCATTACCCTGGTCTCAAAACCAGATATATACACCACTAGAGATATACAGATATATACTATATATATATGTATATATATATATACATATATATATATATACTGTATATATATATAAACTTCCAAATTCATTCTACGAGGCTGGCATTACCCTGATCTCAAAACCAGATATATACACCAAAAGAAAACTACAGGCCAATCAATATCTCTGATGAAGATAGATGCAAAAATCCTCAACAAAATGTTGGCATACCAAATCCAATAATACATTAAAAAGATCATTCACCATGATCAAGTGGGGTGTATTCCTGGGATGCAAGGATGGTTCAATAGTCACAAATCAATCAATGTGATATATCACATCAATAAGAGAAGGGATAAAAAAAAACTATATGATCATTTCAGTAGATGCAGAAAAAACATTTGACAAAGAAAAAGGAATAAAAGGCATCCAAGTTGGTAAGGAAGAAGTAAAACTTTCACTGTTTGCAGGTGAAATGAAACTATATATAGAAAACCCAAAAGACTCCACCAAAAAACTACTGGAACTATTCATGAATTCAGTAAGGTTGCAGGATACAAAATGAATGTACAGAAATTTGTTGCATTTCTATACACTAATAATGAAGCAGCAGAGAAAGAAAGTAAGAAAACAATCCCATTTACGATCACCAAAAATAATAAGATACCTAGGAATAAACTTAACCAAGGCCTACTCTAAAACTACAATACATTGATGAAAGAAATTGAAGATGACACAAACAAATGGAAAGATATTCCATGCTCATGGATTGGAAGAACAAATATTGTTAAAATGTCTATACTACCCAAAGCAATCTACACATTTAATGCAATCCCTATCAAAATACCAACAGTATTTTTCACAGGACTAGAACAAATAATCCTAAAATTTGTTTGGAACCACAAAAGACCCTGAATAGCCAAAACAATCTTGAAAAAGAAAAACAAAAATGGAGGCATCTCATTCCAGATTTCAAGTTATACTGCAAAGCTATAGAAATCAAAACAGTATGGTACTGGCACAAAAGTAGATATACAGATCAATGGAACAGAATAGAGAGCCCAGAAACAAATCCACGATTATGTGGTCAATTAAAAGTGCCAGAGTATCCATTTTTATAAACATTAAAGAGTTGAAGAAGTCTATTATTTTCTCTTAGATTTTATATTATTTTGCTTTGTTTTGTGTTTTATATTTCAATCTTTAAATTTATCTGGAATTTACTTTGGTATCATATGTGAGGAAGATGTTTAACTTCGTTTTTATTGAAATAGTTATCCAGGTATCCCAGTACCATTTACTAAATAATCTACATGGAACAGTCTCTCACCAGACATGGTATTTATAATACAGTATTTATATTCCTGTGAATTACCACTGTTGACAGTGGTAATCACAGTTATCAAGAGCAGGGTCTCATAGAAAACAGGGAATTTCTTGGGAGAACATGGCCTAGAAAAAAAGAAGTACAATAAATAAATATTCTAGGAAATAGAATCCAATTTTAAATCAAACCAGTTTAGGTTGTTCAAGTTATCACTGTTTAACAATATACCAAAGCATTCCATAGCACTTACCAAGAGTTAGGCATTGTTCTAATAACTTTTTATGTATTAAATGCCTCATAATAAGCCTCTGAAGTAGGCATGGTAGTTTTCCCGTTCTACAGATGATGAAAGTAAGACACACAGAGGTTATAAAACCAAAATACATTCACCCATCTCTGGGCTATCTGTTTAATTTTATGGATCCTTCTAGCTCTATACCTCAGTTCTCATTTTCAAAGCTCTAAAATATATTTTAATATCTGGTAGGGTTTAGTTTCCCCTCATAACTCTTCTTCCAAAATTCCTAGCTAATCTTACATGCATATTCTTCCCAGATAGATTTTTAAAATAATTTTCTTCAAGTTACAAAAAATCCATTAGGATTCTCATGAGATTGTATTTATTATTACAATTTCTACTAAATTAAGCCATTGATACTGCAGAAACTTCCCGTCTCGTTTTTTTTCCCCTTTGATTAGGTCTTTATTTCCCTCAATGAAATTCATAGTGTTGTCATATATGCCCTGCACAATCCTTATTAAATTTGTTCCTAAGTATTCTATGTATTTTTTCTTATCTAGCTTATTTTTTATTATACTGCTTAGTTGTTAATAGAGATAAAAATTTTTTAGTATTTATAGTCTATCTGACCTCTACTGACACTTTCATTAATTTGTGTGTTCCTCTTTTCTGCTTTCTAGACAATCATATACACTGTAAACTTTCCAATAATTGTTATTTATTATATCTTTTTTTTGCCTTATATTCACTAGAGCTTCAAGAACAATTAAAATGCTTTTGTCAATGAAATGTGGTTCAACCATATTATCCCCAAAAGCTTTCCTATTCTTAAGAAGACAAATTCAACTGTGAGCTAAATATTTAATGCATGACTATTTTTGCTGGTTCGTGCTATTTCCAAGTTGTAATACATATAGTATTATATATTGATCATAACATTCCTGCACCCTCATTAGGTATGATTACTTATGCATGTGGTATAAAATTTATAATGTAAATTTCATATTCAAAATAATCACAGAACTTATAATGGTTGTATCATTGTTTTCATGATAAATTATTAATTGAACCTACATATATCTGATGCCAACTGCTGGCTCATGAACATAAATCTCATATACAATGTTTCTATGGAGAAGTACAGTCTGCTTTTTGGCCATCCACTTTATTTTGGTTTCCAAGATCATATTCTAGCAAAAAGCAGGAGCTACACATATAAACTTAGCTTTCGATATTAAAAGCCTTCTATAAAGTGTTGGATCTCATGAGGGAATGCTGGGTATGTTGATCTTGGAATAGTGAGCTAGGGGCCAAGTCAGGGTACCCTAAAAGCAGGAGAGTTACAAATATTTCAAGCCAATGAGGCCAAACACAATAATATAGCTAACAGAGAAAATCTCCCAGGACCTATAATGACCATTGCATACGTTAAATATGAACTCAAGAGAGAATTCCCCAAACTGTTCAGATTGCAGTTAGACAGTTTCTGCAGATTGCTTAATCAAGGTCATACAGAGTAAATGGTGCACAAATTGGCATTTCCTGATCTCTGGTTTTGTGAGGGTGATTCCTCACCCTAAAATCCCAGAACATATTTTAACAATTTAATTGCCAAATTCTATTAAGGTAGCTTCAATTTAACTCCTTTGTCCTTTGCCATGAGCAATCAGTGACCCATGGGACACCCCAAACCCATTCCAAATCACTCCCCTCTCCTCTTGTGCTCTTTTGTGACAGAAAGCAAGCAGCCCCTGGTGCAGGAGTTGGAGTTAAAAATTGGTTTGGAGGGCAATGTTCTAGGTCAGCTGGAGTTGGCAGTCCCCTGCCCAGGGAGAGTGAGTTCTGGGATCGGTGCTGATGGACCTCTGAGATGTGTATCATCTCTCTGAAGCATTGAATAACATACAGTTCTTGGTTGCACTCGGCCCTCCTGAGGCACAAAAAGGCAAACGGGATGGAGATGCACTTTTTATCTCCAAAGAAGGTAGAGAAGATGGCTGCCTACAGCTATGATGTAAGAGATGTAAGAGAAGCCCCAATAATGCCCAAGATTGGCCAATCTCCATGTTGACCTGGTTTTGGTTGTTAGTCAACAATGTCCCCTAAATACAAGGGGTTTATAAAAACTTTAACAATAAATTTTAGTCAAAGAGACTATGGTCAAAGAGATCAAAGTTCCTTATTTTATTTCTCTAGAAACCAAGACTATGTTTCATTCCGTGAGCACAGCCAATTACCCTGGGGAAGTGAGTCCTTCATGGTAAATAGTCAACCTGCCAAGATCTGTGAAAAGTCTGATATTATACTCTACTTGCAAACTAACAAATTAGCTATTACTATTTCATGGATGCTGGAAGAAGGGAAAGTCTTCTAGGTCAGAAACAAAGGACTCTATCACTCAGAGCATAGAAGGCAGCATGAACTTTGGGTTCATGTCAGTTTCCCTGCTCCCCACTCCCACAGAGCAGTCTAAGTGGATGCTGTACACACAGATTCACATTACATCTTAGAATTCCACGTTTAAGGAAACCCAATCTTTTATAATGAGCTGCAATCAACCCTGTGTAATATTTGCCTCCAAAGAAAAATTTTCTTTATTATATCGATCAGTAAACAAATCTGCCCTCTGCTCCATAGGGAAACACTATCTTATTCTTCTAATGCTGTTCACTATACAAACATCCTTGAAAAGGTAATCCACAAAATGTCATACACCTAAAATTAACACAATGTAATATATCAACTATACCTCAATTAAAAAAAAAAACAGGAAGAAATGAAAAAAGAGACATAAGTACAAATCCCATGGGGTGGAAAAAAAAAAATCCAGAACAAAGACCAACGGTGCCTCTACATGCAAAATGTGCAGAAATATTAGAGACCTATCTTAGTTCAGGCTGCTATAACAAAAATAGCACATGCTGGTTGGCTTCTACAACAAACATTTATTTCTCAGTTCTGGAGGCTGGGAAGTTTAAGGTCAAGGTGCCGGCAGATTCAGTGTCTGGTAAAGGCCCACTTCCTGGTTCACCGATGGTCACCTTTTTACCGTTTTTTCACCTGGCGTAAGGGGTGAGGGAGATCTTGGGGGTCTCTTGTATAAGGACACAACTACATTCATAATGGCTCCATCCTCATGACCTAATCGCCTCCTAAAAGCCCACCTCCAAGTATCATTACACTGGGGATAAGGTTTAAACATATGATTGGGCCAAGGTGACACAAGCTTTCAGTCGGCAGCAAGACCTATGAAGAACTGTGCCCCCCACCACAACTCTATGAATCAAGCTCTCAGAAAAACCACAGCCTATAGACTCACCGCTGATATCTTATCTCACACTGAGGGGTATTAGGAAAGAGTGTTTTCTCCCTCTTCATAAGAGAGTTTCAGAAGAGAACCATAGCTTGATCTGGAAGGAAATAAGGAACATGATGGCAGCAGTGTGCTGTTCTCCTTTTGCTATTCTCCATCTCAGGGCCTTGCACCATTACAAGCCCAGCTCTTAACCACATGCAATCACTTGAGCCACAAAGAGTGTGAGAATAAAAATATTAGCATTATTTCCATGGTATTGGATTCACATGGTTATTATAGAAATAACCAACCTCAGCATACTACAATATTTATTTTGTTCTTGAATGTTGTAACAGCCTTGGGGCGGGGGCAGAAATTATCTTTATTTGAGAAGAGTTTAAAATGAAAGTACCTGTTCTATAGCTTTGCTGGAAAATAACGGGAAATGAATTTGCTGAAACCAGATGGAAGGGAAGAAGGAATCAATTAGAAACAGAAATCTAAAAACAAAGAGAGAACCACAGTATGGTAATCATACTAAGGAAACGGGTATCAGGGATCCATACCAAAAAAATGTTTCCTAAAATTCAAGGTTCCGTATGTCATCAGCTAATTCTACTTTTTTTTTTTTAAAGATTTTATTTATTTGAGATAGAGAGAGAATGCAGGACCGGGGGGGTGGGGGGCAGAGGGAGAGGGAGAAGCAGACTTCCCGCTGAACAGGGAACTCCATGTGGGGCTCTATCCCAGGATCCTAAGATCATGACCTGAGCCAAAGGCAGACTGCTAACCGACTGAGCCACCCAGGCACCCCAGCTAATTCTACTTTTGACTGAAGACATATGATTCTGACCAATTATCTTTAATTTTTTGCAATCTGAATTATTATTTGCCTTTGTGATGAAATGGAAATAATAATTGAACTGGGAAGTCAGGGGACAGTATTGGATGTCTTCTCAGAATGACTTTGGGTCTTAGTTTCCCCATCAGTAAAATGAAAGGCTACACAACCTGTATCAAGTTCTCCAGCTCTCAAATGCTAGTGCACCCGTCAGAGAAGGGAATTTAATTCATTTTAATATAGCCCCATCATTAATTGCTGCATAATCATACACCTAAATGAACCATGCATGCCTGAAAATTATCATGAAGGAAATCACTGCCTAAGGTGGTAAAATCCAGATAAGGCGAACAAATTCACATGAATTCTTAAGAGCTTATCTACTTCACCATCCCATTTAATGCTGTATGTGCATTCTTTTTCCGTCAATATAACTTTAGAGGACTCTCCACACTACCCCCAGAACAATAGTCGTCCCTTTAGAATGAAATGATTGAGAAAACACATAACACAAAACAACCAGTCTGAATTCCATAATGCTTTTAAAATTAAAACCTATTTTACTTATTACATATATTTGAAAAATAGTAAATAATTCACATTATTAAAGCGAATACAGTACTTTGGGTGTATATGATCTCATAGACTCACTGCAGTAACCAGTGTGTTTTTCCTCTCACCAACCCCACCCCTAATGGTCTTCAGCCCATATGCTGAGACCTGCTCCTCTACAACATGCCACCATGGACTAATTTTAGAGGTAAAGGGACTTCAGTGAACACTTTTATTTTATAGACTATTAGAAATGGAGTATCAGAAAATTATCGGTAGCAAAACTAAAGCTAGATGTCAGGTGTCTTGATTCTTTATTTCATTTCTATTCTGAGATATGACCAGTCATCCTTCTGAAGCAGGTGCTATTGGTGCCCTACCCAAATCCCATTTACCTGGCCAATACTTTGGTCCTTCAACTGCTATATTGGCTGCAACCAGCTCACAGAGGAACCCCTCACCTGAGAACTGCCTCCAACAGAGCTGCCTTGTCTGGAAATCTTTTGAAGGTTATGCCTTACCACCTCACACACACACACACACACCCATGGGCATCGTACAGACAACAGTGGACTGATGTAGGGGCACAAAAGACCCACCTCCCTTGTCTCAAGGCAGGACAACTCTATGATACCACTCATGCTCCAGAACTCCATAGGGGCAGACTGAGATTAAACTTTAGCTGAACCTTCATCTTTGCCCAGGTACTTCCCCTGCTTCCCTTCCCTACAAGTTTCTTCTGAGAGTACTCTGTCAATGAACCACTCACATAAAAATCCCCATTTCAGGCTCTGCTTCTAGAAAACATGACCTAAGACACTCTTCTTCAACTTTTCCAGAAATAGAGCTGACAACCCTGCAAAGCATGCAGTTTTTGGACAGCTCTGATCAGTAGAAGGTTGTATTATTATTATTATTATTATATTATGATCACACCTGCCTCTATAATTTTCACCCATGAATCTATGTAGAATGAATCTCATTCCTTTTCCACATGACAACCCCTCATATTTGAGAGGGGGAGAAAAACCTCTGTCCTACTTAAATCTTGTTTTCTAGGCTGTGAGGAAAAAAGAAAGTCTTTTGTTGTTTTTTTAAATCACAGAATTTTGATTTTAACTCAGTGTAATGTCTGTCTGACAACAAAATTGCATGAAAATGGAAAATTTACCAGAAGAAAATTTGAAGAAGGCTATGTTCAAATCCACTGGTTGCGGGGGTGGGGCGTTGGGGTTGGAAGGAGCATGGAGAAACCAACTCAGTACAGGAATGAGGAGAAAATCAAATCTCAGAAAAAAACAAATCAGGCATAAACTACTTAAAACCAGACACAGTGGAAGGCTGCAAAGATCCCATGGAAGAGAAACCTTCTGAAGAGGGCATCTCATAGAAGTAGGTCAGGAAGAAACCCTAGAACTCAAATGTCTATATGTCCATGCACACAGCACATATATAAGATTTTTAGATAAGGAAAGGTAAATACTGTCTCAGAATCATCAAGATTTGTTGATGAGATGCATGCCTAGAATACCACAATAAAAGAGCATAGTATGCCTTGTTCAAACAGAATGTTTTATTGAAAAGATAGGATAGGAAAACTGTGTCAAGAATGTAGGTAGTCCTCCTCTCCTATCCTTTCAATGAATCATTCCCTTTTGAACAAGACAGACTATACTCTTATTGTCATATTCTAGACATGCATCTCCTAAAAAAAAAAAAAAAAAAAAGCAAAAATTCCTATGAAAAAATATATTTGAAGCTTTTGCTTGAACTGGGAAGAAATATCACTAGGTGACTTTTCAGAGTTTTCTGAATCTAAGATTGAATAAAGTAAATGTCTTAAAGGTTAAATGGTGTGAAAAGGGATTCCTGAGAATCACTGACTCTTAAAGCTACAGGAAAACTTGAAGCCATCAGCATTCCAAGTTAAAGAAGTTGTAGTCTAAGGCCTAATTCACCTATTTTAATTCTATTAGAAACATAAGAAACCCTTGGAGCACTTCCCTTATTTTGTTTCATCTTTTCTTAGAGTGTTTCTTGGAGGTAGAGTAGGCATCAATATCCCTGTTTTATTGACCGGAAAATGGAAGTGATTCCCCAGCTAATGCATGGCCAGGTGGGATGGAAAGTCAGTTCCTGCAGGCATCTGGTAATCTTCCTATATCATCACCGTTTTCCCAGCTACCTGTTATCTCAGGAGATCTTGCCAAGATTTTCTAAAATCAAACAAAAAAATTAATTTTTATTCTCTTTAAAACACACATGTATATATACGTATATGATATGTATAAGAAACACATTCATGAAAAAAACTGATAGGGAGTTACAACTCCAGAAAGGCTGGAAGTCAATATTTATTTAAGGCTTTCAGTCATTCAATACCACTTTGTCAGACATTTTGTCACATGACTTAGATCTCCATCCACATGGTTCCATGGAAATTCATGAGAAGCTGGTAAATAAGAGCCATGTTTAAATGCGATTTTGCAAAGGCAGTCCTGGAAAGCCAGGCCAGGACCAAAATTCCAGGTCTGCCCTCGCAGAAGAAGCTCTGTACTGGAAATCCAGGATCATATTCTAGCCTGGTGCCATGTGACCTTGGGCGGATCAAATAAACACTCTGCACCTCAACTTCTTGGTTTCTAAAATTGATAAAGGGCTTCAACCATACTGACCCTAATAGTTCTTCCAACTTGCAACATCTCTAAGTCATTGCCTATCAAGAACCTTGATTCACTTGTGATGGCCCTCCCTTCTGCCACAGCCCATGGCCTGTATAGCTTCTAATCCTCTTGATTTGTCATGTTTTATAGCCAGCTCACATTGGCAGGAAGCTCACATGTATGTTTAGCCTGATTTCAGCAAAGTTTTCATCTAATAAACTTAACCAAGCAATTATTTTTTGATTAGCACAATTTGGGATAACATTTTTAAAGATAATATAACTATAACTTTCAACTGTACTACTACTATTTTGGTTCAGCAATATGCTTCTTCTTCCCTCCTCCCCACCTCACCCATATTCAGCAATGTTAAAATATGCTGTCACACTAGAGACTCATGGAGGATTTAATGCCAGACTTAGTATTTTGGCACCCATAAATAGTCAGCCACGGTTCCAATCCAAGAAATATATAGATGTATCTCGAGTCTATCTATTGGTAGCTTCTCAAATGTCTCCATTTCCTTCAGCCCCTTCACACTCACTACCAAGCAAATGGGTAGGTTTTTGTGAGATTAACTGCTGGGTAATGATATGAAATTGTGTGCTAGGCTGAACTAAAATAACCTAGATGAAAATAAAGCCCCTATCATTCTCTACCCCATCCCCTGACTGTCCCACCACCTGGTTCAATGGGCCTGAGCTTACAGCCCTCACTGGATCTCCTGCAGAGGAGCCAAGGGGAGCTGAGACTCAGCTTCTGGGGGATCTCATGCCCCCTGGTGTGCCCCAGATCCTGTCTCTGACACCCAGGCCCCAGTGGTGGCTGGAGCTCTTCTCACTGAGCTGACCTAACTCCCTGACGGACCCCACGCACCCACTGTCTCTAGTCCCTCTGGGAGCAGAGTGGGTCCCTACTCCACTGGGCAGGGTCTGTTGACAATAAAACAGTATTGGTTTGTAAAAAAACAACAAACAAACAAATAAAACGCCCAAAAAAACCCCAAAAAACAAAAGAATCTCTGTAGTTAAGTATATGTTACTAACCTTGGACTTCAAGTTTCAAGGTTTTCTTAAAAGAAAAACAAACCAAAAATAGAGAAAGTGTATTCATCTCACTCATTACATCTAATTCTCCATCAATAAGAATATTCAAGTTTCACTATCTAATTGGGTGTTCAAATTAGGACATCTTTCTAAGGAAAATTTTCACAATTTCATGACCTAGTATAGTTCATTTTTTGTCAACATTTTGATTTGCTACCATAAATACAAATAAAAATTAAGTAGCCAGAAGTTTGTATCATCTTAAAATAATTTAAGTAGCCAATGACTGTATAACTTGTTTATTTGTGTATTTGATATAAGGTTTTCTAAGTACAGAGTAATATATCGGTGTTTCTTTGGGTGAATTTTCACAAGGTATCAGTGACAAATTTTGGGGGGGGAGGGACTTTGGGTGGGTAGGGAGCCCAAGAATATTTCCTTTGCTGCCTTTCTTTATTCACTGTAAATATTTCAGTTAAAAGAAAGTCATATAAGAGCAGGTGGTTGGATCTTTCTGTTTAAAAGCAGAAAGCAGTTTTGCTTTCATCACCCATCCTATCAGTGGCTGCCTAACCTCACTTCCTGATGTAATGCAAGAAATGGGTGTTTTCAGATACCAAGCTCTTACACACGTTCACTGTTTTCATCCTTTGATCCCTCACCTCTCTGCTGCTTTGTGATGTCAAAACACCTCAAAGCTTTGACTCAAGTGGTGTCAGAACTCATACAGGAATTCAGTAAAGTGGCAGGATATAAAATCAATGCACAGAAATCAGTGGCATTCCTATACACCAACAACAAGACAGAAGAAAGAGAAATTAAGGAGTCGATCCCATTTACAATTGCACCCCAAACCATAAGATACCTAGGAATAAATCTAACCAAAGAGACAAAGGATCTGTACTCAGAAAACTATAAAATACTCATGAAAGAAATTGAGGAAGACACAAAGAAATGGAAAAACGTTCCATGCTCATGGATTGGAAGAACAAATATTGTGAAGATGTCAATGCTACCTAGAGCAATCTACACATTCAATGCAATTCCCATCAAAATACCATCCACTTTTTTCAAAGAAATGGAACAAATCATCGTAAAATTTGTATGGAACCAGAAAAGACCCCGCATAGCCAGAGGAATGTTGAAAAAGAAAAGCAAAGCCGGCGGCATCACAATTCTGGACTTCCAGCTCTATTACCAAGCTGTCATCATCAAGACAGCATGGTACTGGCACAAAAACAGACACATAGATCAATGGAACAGAATAGAGAGCCCAGAAATGGACCCTCAACTCTATGGTCAACTCATCTTTAACAAAGCAGGAAAGAATGTCCAATGGAACAAAGACAGTCTCTTCAACAAATAGTGTTGGGGAAATTGGATAGCCACATGCAGAAGAATGAAACTGGACCATTTCCTTACACCACACACAAAAATAGACTCCAAATAGTTGAAAGACCTCAATGTGAGACAGGAGTCCATCAAAATCCTAAAGGAGAACACAGGCAGCAACCTCTTTGACCTCAGCCGCAGCAACTTCTTCCTAGAAACATCGCCAAAGGCAAGGGAAGCAAGAGCAAAAATGAACTATTGGGACTTCATCAAGATAAAAAGCTTTTGCAAAGCAAAGGAAACAGTCAACAAAACCAAAAGACAACCGACAGAATGGGAGAAGATATTTGCAAATGACATATCAGATAAAGGGCTAGTATCCAAAATCTATAAAGAACTCATCAAACTCAACACCCAAAGAACAAAGAATCCAATCAAGAAATGGGCAGAAGACATGAACAGACATTTTTCCAAAGAAGACATCCAAATGGCCAACAGACACATGAAAAAGTGCTCAATATCGTTCGGCATCAGGGAAATCCAAATCAAAACCTCAATGAGATACCACCTCACACCAATCAGAATGGCTAAAATTAACAAGTCAGGAAATGACAGATGTCGGCGGGGATGCGGAGAAAGGGGAACCCTCCTACACTGTTGGTGGGAATGCAAGCTGGTGCAGCCACTCTGGAAAACAGTATGGAGGTTCCTCAAAAAGTTGAAAATAGAGGTACCATATGATCCAGCAATTGCACTACTGGGTATTTACCCCAAAGATACAAAAGTAGGGATCCGAAAGGGTACGTGCACCCCGATGTTTATAGCAGCAATGTCCACAATAGCCAAACTGTGGGAAGAGCCAAGATGTCCATCGACAAATGAATGGATAAAGAAGATGTGGTATATATATACAATGGAATATTATGCAGCCATCAAAAGGAATGAGATCTTGCCATTTGCAACGACGTGGATGGAACTGGAGGGTATTATGTTGAGTGAAATAAGTCAAACAGAGAAAGACATGTATCATATGACCTCACTGATATGAGGAATTCTTAATCGCAGGAAACAAACAGGGTTGCTGGAGTGGGGGGTGGGGTGGGAGGGATGGGGTGACTGGGTTATAAACACTGGGGAGGGTATGTGCTCTGGTAAGCTCTGTGAATTGTGCAAGACTGTTGAATCTCAGATCTGTACCTCCTGAACAAATAATGCAATATATGTTAAGAAAAAAAAAAAGAAGGTAGCAGGAGGGGAAGAATGAAGCAGGGGAAATCGGAGGGGTAGACGAACCATGAGAGACGATGGACTCTGAAAAACAAACTGAGGGTTCTAGAGGGGAGGGGGGTGGGAGGAGGGGTTAGCCTGGTGATGGGTATTGAGGAGGGCACATTCTGCATGGAGCACTGGCTGTTATGCACAAACAATGAATCATGGAACACTACATCTAAAACTAATGATGTAATGTAGGGGATTAACATAAGAATAAAAAAAAAAAAACTCAAGTGGTGTCAAAACATTTGACTCAAGTGGTGTCAACACAGTGTTGAATCAGCTCATGAATCCTCAAAACCAGTTATTCTATCCTAGCCATGTGTCCACCATTTGCAACAGAGTAGTCAGAGTAGTGAGTCACTGCACAGGGAAATGAATCACAGCCACACTGAGAATTCCCCTTTTAACTCTCCTAGCTGTTTCTGAAGAATTGTAGACATCTGAGTTCAACGGGTGCCCAGAAAGTATTGAGATGGACTTTTTCTCATGTACAGCACATCAGAAACTATACAATCAACTGCCTTCAAAGTAGTCTGTTAATTTACAAAAAGAGTAAGCATGTTTCTAATATTTATTTCCAATATCTACAGAAAACAATTTATTGACTTTATTATAGTCACAGCCATGTTGCCCTGTCCTCCCTCCCCTCCTGTGCATCCCTGAGGGGTTGCCGCAGGGCTGGGTAATAATCCAAGAAAATTCCTGGGATTCCAGATTTAGGGGGGCGTCAGGAAAGCCTTACACAGAGAACCTGGAAAGACAGAGTGGTTTCTATAAATCCATCCATGTGGTCCAAGTGCGTGAGGTAATTGGCTGACAAGCGTAAATGTAAAATACTAAAATCCAAATCTCTATGGGGTGCCTGGGTGGCTCAGTCGTTAAGCATCTGCCTTCGGCTCAGGTCATGGTCCCAGAGTCCTGGGATCAAGCCCCGCATCAGGCTCCTTGCTCCGCAGGAAGCCTGCTTCTCCCTCTCCCACTCCCCCTGCTTGTGTTTCTTCTCTCACTGTGTGTCTCTCTGTCAAATAAATAAATAAAATCTTTAAAAAAAAATTCAAATCTCTATGAAACAGCCAATTCTGTAAAAGAATTACCTGCTTTTCAACAATTGGTTCACTCCATATTTGTCCTGCTAATCTTTCTGTCATTCATGATTTCATCTTTCCATTGTTGTTTCCTGACCTTGGGCAAACCTCGTCACTTAACACATCCAATAAATTGAAGTAAGTTCACTTGTCCATCTTTGTATTTGCTGTGGATAACCAAGATAAAAGAAGAAATTCCCTAATACTAGAAAACAAACTAAAAGTATACCTATTAGACTGAAAACAAGCAAAGGACACACACACAAGCGCGTGCGTGTGATCTTCTACAAGTTAGATTCAACAATTACAAAGTCAGACACGGGGATACAGATGCACAGTTTGAGGGCCCCACTCCTCTTTAGTGCTAATGTCTATGCCCATGTTTTAGATGTTGCCTGGTACCAATGTAGGCTTTTACAGAACTTCAAATAAAATGCATATATGTAAATAATGTCCTATAAATATAAAAATCAGCAATGTTTTTTTTCTAATAGCTCATGCTTCCCAAGAAGTGTTCCTATAACAAATAAATGAACAATAAGTTTTTACTTCCCTCTCACCCTAAATTGTGGCCTGTTATTCTGTGGGACAGTGATCAGTTACCAAGCCAGCAGGGACACTGGAATATCATCGGTGAAACCTGTCACCATAGCAACTCCAGTCTATAGCAACACTATCAAGGGACAAGGGCACGTGTGTTTATAAAGGTATTTTTTAAAAGCACCTTTGGAAACAGACAGACCCCGACTTGCACAGACCCTGATTGGGCCTCTAGAGTGAAATAACCAGGCATGCCTGCCCTGCAGTTTCTTCACATTAATGCCCCCCAGTTCCTCTCTGAAGCGGGGTTTTGTTGGGGAGGAGGTAGCATCTATCGCTCAGTACTTTCTAAAAGCAACAAAGGAGTACTCACTGAATTGTGCTTAGGATTAAGCCAATTTACTCACTTAATTAAATCACACATCAACCTTTATACCACAGCTTTCAAGTGGCATACAGATAAAACTGCAGAGTGGTTCTGGTATTAATTAGCTAACTTCCTTCACAGCACTCCTAGCCAAGTCCCCATTCCTCCTTTTGCCAGCCCATTCTCTTTTATTGTCAAGTTCTGGGTAACCCTCCATTCATTCACCAAATATTTGCTAAGCCATATTAGGTGTCGACAGTGCTCTAGGCTCAGGGAAGAAAAGAAGCACCAATAAACATCATGGAACTTGTTGGGGTGTCTGAGTGACACAGTCGGTTAAGCATCCAACTCTTGGTTTTGGCTCAGATCATGATCTCAGGGTCATGGGATCATGCCCTGCATCAGGCTCCACACTCAGCGCAGTCTGCTTGAGTTTCTCTCTCCTTTTGCCCCTCCCCACTGTTCTCTGTTTCTCTCTCTCTAAAATAAATAAATAAATCTTTTTTTAAAATCATGGAACTTGCATTCTACTGGGTGACACACAGAATAGCCAACAAACTTAATACATAAGTACATCACATAGTATATGAGAACGTAAAACATGCTATAGAAAAAATGCAGCAGGGTGAGGGAGAGCCAGGATGATGGGCAGGGTCTGGAACTTTAAACAGGGAGGCCAGGGAGGCCTCACTGAGAAGCTGACATCTGAGAAAAGACTGAAGGTGATGAGGAAAGAAGACATAACATTACTTAAGGAGAGGGCAGTTCAGGCAGAGGGAGCACCCAGGGCTGAGGCTAGAGGCAGGGTGTGTTCTTGGTGTGTTCAAGGAAGAAGAGGGAGAGCAGTCTGGGAAGAGAAGGAAAACTGGGGAAGAGAAGGAGGGATGGTCAGGAAAGTCATGGTGGTTCCCAGATCTGGTAGGACCAAGAAAGTTCAACAAAGTGAGAGCTGCAAGGGAGCAGTTTTAATGACATATGGGGATATTGGTAAGGAGGGAGGGGAAGGCACCAGGGAAGCACACAAGATAAGATTATAGGTCCTAGTAGAGTTGAAGGATTGCTGGAGATGGAGTATGTTATGGGTTAATTTGTGTCCTCTCAAAATCTACATGTTGAAGTCCTAGTACCTCCAAACATGACCTTATTGGAAATAGAGTCACTGCAGAAGTAATTAGCTACATTAAGATGAAGTCATATTGGAATATGGTGGCCCCTAAATCCAATATGACCCATGTCTTTATAGAAATGGGATATTTGGACACAGACAACACACATAGGGAGAGCGCCATGTGAAGATGAAGGCAGAGATTGGAGTGATGTGTCTACAAGCCAAGGAATACCAGAGATGGCCCGAAAACCACCAGAAGACAGTGGAGAGGCATGGAACAGATTCTTCCTTGCAGCGCTCAGAAGGAATCAACCTGCCCACACCTTGATGTGGGACTTTTAGCCTCCAGAACTATGTGAGAATAAATGCCTGTTGCTTAAGTCCCCCAGTCTATGGTACTCTAGCAGCCCTGGAAATAGGGTGCTGGGGGAGTGCGCTGGCATGGGAGGTAGGGGGAGTCAGAGAGTGAGACCCATGCATTGCAATCATAGATGGTAGACACAAGGGGTAATAACAGGGTCTGGTATGACCTTGGGAGTGATGAAAGGCGACAGACCAGACTATGAGAGGAGAAATAGACAGGGAACTGAGAGACCAGGGGAATGGAGGGATGATCTACCTGTAGATTGAAATTGCCAAGAACCCAGGCTGGAGTTGGACCACAACGGTGAGGCCAGAGAACCCAGGATCCACCTGGAGACAATAGATGTCAGCGAAGTGAGAGGAACAGGTGGCATGACCTGACTACCTGAGTTTCGATAGAAGACATTTTTAGGGAGGAAAGAGAATGATGCCGAAGTGACAAGGAGGAGCAAAAAGGAAATGCATCCCACCTCCACGTCCACTAGCACAAAACTGTGGGGAAGAAAACCACAGCCACCATATGACAGGGATGCAAGAGAACAGGAAGACAATGTTCTCAGTGAAGAGCTGGGTTTTCATTAGAGCAAGATGGTGGCGGGAACATTCAAAGGCGAGGCTGGGGATATTGAGTTTTGTTAACAAAGGACTGGCAGGCCTGGAACAGGGGAAGAAATGTCCTCCTACATGTTCTTGAGCAATGCTGATCCATATTGGACAAATTACTTTCTTTGCTCAAAACATATATTAGTAGCAATAAATATTCAGTCTCCAGCTGCAGTTGCTCACTTTATCTTAGAGAATACTCATCAACTCTCCATTTTCTGGCTCTAACTAGTTCTGTTCCATGTTATTATACAACTCAAAGCAGTAGTGAAGCTTGGCTTTTTTCTGGGACCCATAGAAATCATGGCTGCTGCATGAATTTATATTCCTTCTAGAAAGGCATTGTTTTTCTTTGTTGCAAGGAGATGGGGGATTGCAAGGGGAAAGAACCCAAATTCCCAGCTGAGCATCTCCTAAGAGGTTCCCATCATTCTTCAACATATGGCATCATCCTGGTACCCTCTACTGTTTGGTTACCTTGAGGGTCTCCCCAGCAGACATGCTCTTTCCCACTCCAGCCCAGAAATGATTGATTTCATGCTCACTTAGGGTGGACCATGAAAGTGTAGTTTTTATTCCTAACAGTACGTTGACAATACCTTACAGCAAAGGCTGATGGTTGCATCCTTATGGGTCATTCATTTATTCATTCAACAAATATTTATTGAGTACTTCTAGATGGTGGCAAGAACTCATTAAGTATATAGTAAATAAACAAATTGATATATAACATAAGATCCAATAGTGCACAGTAATATGAAGAAAAATAAAGCAGGGTAGAGGATAGAAAATGCACACAGGGAATGCTATGGTTAGTATCAGTTGTCTTTCCTTCATGTCTAGGAGGTAAATTCCTAGCACTTTTTTTTTAATTTTATTTTATTATGTTATGTTAGTCACCATACAAAACATCATTAGTTTTTGATGAAGTGATCCACGATTCATTGTTTGCATATAACACCCAGTGCTCCATGCAGCAGGTGCCCTCCTTAATACCCGTCACCGGGCTAACCCATCCCCCGACCCCCCTCCCCTCTAAAACCCTCAGTTTGTTTCTGAGTCCATAGTCTCTCGTGGTTCATCTCTCCCTCCAATTTCCCCCTCTTCCTTTTTTCCCTCCTCCCAATGTCATCCACGCTATTCCTTATGTTCCACAAATAAGTGAAACCATATGATAATTGACTTTCTCTGCTTTACTTATTTCACTTAGCATAATCTCCTCCAGTCCCATCCGTGTTGATGTAAAAGTTGGGTATTCATCCTTTCTGATGGCTGAGTACTATTCCATTGTATATATGGACCACATCTTCTTTATCCATTCATCTGTTGAAGGGCATCTTGGCTCTTTCCACAGTTTGGCTATTTCGGACATTGCTGCTATGAACATTGGGGTGCATAGGGCCCTTCTTTTCACTATATCTGTGTCTTTGGGGTAAATACCCAGTGGTAAACTCCTAGCACGTTGCAATAGATTTCAAGCAGTTTCAAAGAATTGCATGCAACTGGCTTGTTCTGCTCCAGACATATGAGGCTGCAAAGGTCACCACACATGTAGTACCTTCAAATTTGCTGACCTAGAAATCCAATTTCGTCAGTTCACCCAAGGAGGATAAGACTCTGGGATGCTGACACCAGTTAACCATACAAAGGGAGATACTTTTATAAACAAGAATGTTAATTTCTTGATCTATAATAGGAGCCATATCTGACCAGAGAGCGAGGCTCTGATAGGCACTCAGCTGGACAAGGAGAAGCTGGCCTAGATTTCAACCCCCACTGATTTATAGGGTTGGTGTTCTCATGCAGTAAACAACCTAGACAACTGTATATAGCAGACCTAATGGAAGCAGAGAATTAAAACAAAAATAATTGGGTGTTTAAAGGAATATTTCCATTAAAGTATGTGGTACATGACATCAAGTAGAGTGAATGTCATGTAATGAGTCCTTTTACACCTTCTAGACTGTTCTAAACATACAAAAAATAAATCAAAGTTTGCTTTGTTAATCCACTTGTAAAGTAGTTGATACAACTCTGAACAAGCCTTTTTTTTTTTTTTTAACATGCAACTGTGGTTGAAAATACTTTAATGTCATTCTGAAAAATGTTCACATTTCCCGACTCTATCTTCCTCCAAGAACACGTCAGGGCAACTTGACTGATGTGGGAGAGGTTGGAATCCTGGAAAGAAGATTAGACAACCTGGGTTCTGGCCCATCCAAAATAGCTGAAATAGGCCAGTTCGGCAGAAGAGAATTACGCCCACCCCGGCCCCACCCCGAGAGGAGAGGATGACCGACAGGCTTGCAAAGGCTGCACTGAGCTTCCCCCTGCCCCACAGGCCTGATTCACTCCCTCCCCGGGCCAACGCCGAGGTCACATTTTCTTTTCCTTCTCATCCATTTTTCCTTCCCCCAGGCTTAGCTCAAAGGACTTCTTCTGATCAAGAAACCGATTCTAAGACAGTAATAATTTGAACACATTGATCAGGTCTGCCCCAAACATCTGTGGGACCAGAAACCCTACGTCTACATATTTAGAAGTTATAAATCAAAGCTAAAGAGCTGCTGAATGAAACATGTTCTGTTCTCCTACCTCAAATACGCCTTCCAAAGCACCTGGAACACCAGGTGTAAGAATGCAGGGGTACCGGGGGAGCCCAGCCCACAGCCCACACTCCAGCTCTGCCCACAGCTTGGCCTCCACTTGAGGCTTCCTCTGGCCCAGTTCACACGGTGTGCTTCATCCACATCCCCACAAACAGCTGCCCCCAGCCTCCACCAAGGCCTAAGGCTGTCTACAGCAAGGTACGCCTTGTGGCAGAACATTCCAGGGGCCCAGTACCCTGAACATGGTCTAGATGTTCAGTCCTAGGCTGCGGGCGGGTATATCCCCTTGAGCCCACAGACTCCCCATCGCATGGGGAGGGACATGGCCAGAGCAGGTCCCCTAAACCACAGAGCCCAAACTAGCTCCTCTGGCCTGTATCTAAGGGTGGTACTGTCACTAATGGTTTAATTTTTATCTTAGTCACTTCAATGAGTCTAATCTTCTCAAAATGTGGTCCAGAAGAAGCCTATTAAAATATAAATTCCTGAGGCATCTGGGTGGCTCAGTCAGTTAAGTGTCTGACTCTTGGTTTCGGCTCGGGTCATGATCTCAGGGTCATGAGATCGAGCCCTGCATCAGGCTCTACACTGAGCACAGAATCTGCTTGTCCCTCTCCCTCTGCTCTTCCCCCTGCTTGCTCTCTCTCTCTCTCTCAAATAAATAAATAACAGCTAGGAGTTGGAGCAAAGGAACCTGCTTTTCATACTGAGTCCATCAACTTTATGCCCCAAAAGCTGGCTCCTGAATGAACTGGAGAAACTGCTCTCCATTCTAGAGACATTGCTATCTCAATAACCCTGTTGGCCCTCCAGAAGCTGAGGCCAGACGCTTCAGCACGGTGTTAGATAAACACTGTGTACATCGTACCCTCCAATTCCAGGAAACCATTACTTAATTCCTGGCAAGTTGCAGTGTAATTTGAGTAGGTTGCAGCTTCTCTATACCGGTTGCATTTAGCCAACTTCCTGGGAACACCACGGTCTCTTGATGAAGATCCTGGAAACAGGCATGGTTTCCCAATGGTAGTGTGGCAATTTTTATTATTATTAAACTATACACTTTTAAATTCCTGTTACCCTTTCCTTTCACCTATTATTCAGCAGCCAGTGGGTACTTTCTGCACATACCACCCTCAGGGTAGGATCATCCAGGCAGAACACAAACCATGAAAGAATAGAAGGTTTCTCCTTTTTCCCCCCCCTTTTAAATACCAGAGGCTTAACTTTAAATATCAAGATCCAAATACCAAGGATTCAGAGAACCTTATACCATGAACCACTGATGGGAGAAGAATGTAAATGTAGATTAAGAGTAGATAGAAGTTTAATAAATGGGGAAAAATAGATAACACAGAGGATATAACTGCAATTCAGACACTGGTAAGACCCTGAGAGGGTAGCCAGCTCTCCATCCCCAACACGCAAGTTCTAAAGGGGACACAGGGATTAGCAAGTTAGACATTCAGATAGAAACCCCAGATACGTTCATGGAGGGTTCTAAAGGAGAAGGGCCAGAGCCTGGCATCCTAGTGAGATGCAAGCTTCCAGAGAAACCCTAAGTAAACAACATTGCACATGAATGATAGATTGAGCAAAGGTGGAGGCAAATAGCCAAGCAGATGGGCCTCATAGAGCCTCACATACCCCCAGCAGGGCACAAGAAATGGAACTAAGAGGTACTACATGCTGGGAAAGGGGTCCAGAAAGGGTCCCTGACAGAGAAGAACACAGAGTATATGAATGTGACAACCAAAGGCCATTATGATACCAGCGATGTCGCAGCAAGAGGAGACAAGATGCCCAAGACCGAAGGGGATGAGTCACACCTCAGAAGAGGCTAGCAGGGACAGAAAGTCCCTTAGCCTGAATTTCCCTCATTCCACCCCACCCCCATGCTGTAGCCAGGGAGAAATGAAGAGGAGCAAGGAAGAAAAGGATCTGAGTTCAAACTTGAAGCAATTGTCACCTTAGTCAATTTCCATTATCAACCATTGGCAGAGATTAGAACCAGAAAGTAAAGTCTCATGACAGAGAAATAAGGTTACATTTTTGTACATTGGGGTTACATAGTCTGACAACATAACATAAGTAAAATACCAAACCTGCCACAGAAGCAACAAATCTGTTGGACCTCGTCTGTTCTGTGTGTGTCAGTTTTTGCCAGCCTCCTTTTGTGAGGCCTCTTCCCTGACTCTCAGATTCCTGAATTCAGACTCTGGGGGTACACCCCATCTGAAGCCCTATATGAGTCCCATCATACCTTACACATCCGTACACATCATCCTCAGACATCTTGCAAGTACCTGTCATTGTCATGTCAGGTCTAAGATTGGATTTTATTCTGCATACAAGCTAATCAGTTACTCTGTTACTATTTCGTGGATGCTGGCAGAAGGCACAAGGTTTGTAGGCCCAAGACAAAGGACCTGATGACTCCCAGCATAGTAAGAAGCATGAGCTTATATTTGCCAGTATGTATTTGAGCTTATATTTATCAGTATACTTGCCTTGGTTATGATTGCCCTCAGAACCCACAGGGAAACATGATGGGCCTAGATAGATGATAGGTATGCAGTGGGTTTCTGTCATAACTGACTTTGAGGAATCCATACTTTTATAGCAAACAGTAAGGTAGATTTACAGCTCAGGGTGCTTGTTACCTGATCTTCTCCAGGTTACCAGCTCCATAAACAACCTTGAGAAATAGCCCAGGTAAAAGAGTGGTCAGGGCCTTGCAAACTTTGGTATAATAGCATGATGTGTCAGAACAAAGAGGCCCAAAGGGGACTGTCTTTCCCGCGGTGCAGGAGAAGAAACTCGGTGACTCAGGCTACAACACGGTCTTATGGGCAAAGTAGGTCTTCCTGAGTTCCATCCTGTTCTGCCACTTAGTAACCACATGATGTGGTCAAACCTAATCCTTCTAGGCCATAGTGTTCTCATCTCTAAAGTGAGAGTAACAACACAGGTCTTGTCTGCCACAAAGGGTTGTTGTTAAGACCAAATAAGCTATTTTATGTGAAATCACCTTATAAACTATAAAACACTACACATGTATAAGGAGTTGTTATAATGATGACAAATCCATCACCACCTTCTTTAAAAATAATTCAAATGACATGTACTTCAAATATTTTGTGCAGAGAAACATGGGATATAAATGAAAAGTACTCAGAGCACATTTTCAGTGACTTCCAACTTAAGACGATATTAACTTATGGTTTTCTTCTATGTCATACACTCCTTGAGAGATCTTGTCATGTTCATCTTTGTGTCTCCAGCAACTAGCACAGTTCCAGGCACATAGGAATCATGGGTATGATCATGAAATCTTGCTCTCCGACCTAATTAAATCTATCAGAAAAGAGAACCAATTTTAACATAAATCTGCTTTGCAAAAGCTCATCAATAATGGATGAAGCCATGTCTCAAAGACGCCAGCCAAAAATTCAGAACTTTGGGAACTGTGTACAATTTTGTTATTTTTTGTCTTAATTATTTCACCAGCTCTCCTTTTCTGTCACAAGAGCTCATAATAACAGCACACCCAGGTCTGCCTTTCTCTAGGCTCTAAATTTTTCTGTCCACTTTTCCCCCAGGAAGACCATAATCATTGATTGTTAAAATTATAAAGATTTGACACATCAAATCAGTGGTCTTCAAACTTTTTTCTCTCATACCTCCTAAAAGAATTTTGAAAAGCTTTGTATCCCCTTGCACATTTTCAAGTAGACACCTAAAATTTTTCAATGTAAACTTGGATAGCTTCAAAATATGTACTTTCTAGCATGTTGTAAATATTGATTTTTATTTTATTTTATTTATTTTCATTTTTATTTTCTTAAGTAGGCTCCATACCTAGTGTGGAGCCCAACATGGGGCTTGAACTCTCGACCCTAAGATAGAGACCTGAGCTGAGATCAAGAACTGGACATTCGACTGAGCCCACCCAGATGCACTATAAATATCTATTTTTATATAAAACCTATATCAGAGTTTCTATCCAATGGACTCTAAATGCCAAAGTAATTTGATACCCATTCTCACTCATTTAAAAAATTCACAGACAAGTTCTTTTTTGACAATTGGAAAATGTATGTCATTCCTTTTTCTCCTTGATCTCATATTTCCCAAAAAAGGATCTCATTAATGTAATATATTTTTATATTTGAAAGATTTTATCTGATCACCCTATTAACTTCACTATAATAACAAATATAATTGTCTTGGGTTGAAATTTAAACATTGTAATTTTGTATGACCATAAGGTTCTAAGTATTTTTGAAGTTTTCTGGGTTATCTGCACAATGATTTTTAGTACACAATTGGCCAAAGTAACATAAATACATAACATATTTTGAGAAATAATTATTGCACATATCAAGTAAAGTTTTAGTGGAAAATTAGTTTAAATGAATCAGTGAATCTTTTTTAATAAGTTCATATACCTTTGGCTGTTACTGTTAGAATGAGACACGATTCAGCAGGAATTCTCTTCCTATTTTTCAATTTTATATACATAAGCCCTGAGAAAACTTGTTGATTAAATAAGTAATGAGAATGTTGGGAATTTTCTCGTGGAAATACCACTCTTTTATTTGAATGCCTTCTTAATTACAAGTCAAAAAATGCATAGTGATCTATTATCAAAAAATTTTTTCATTATCTATCTGTTGACAACTTGGTTAGGTCCTCCTTTAATTTTCTTGAAAACAGAGAATTGGAAACCACCTAATTAAAAAACAAAACCAAACAAAACCACTGTTACCAAGTTTCTAGAGTTCTGCATTTTCTCAGTTTCTAGGAAGTATGACCAAAAAAATTTAACCCAAACTTATCATGTGACTATTGATTATACTCTTCATCTTTTACTTAGTGGCGTCTTGCTTATGGAGCTAACATAGATAAAACTGGGGTTAAAAACAAAATTATAAATTGTGCATTTTAGGACTTTTCTCCTTGACTATGAACAAAGACATATACTAATGTCTAATGTCACATTTCATTTTTTAAGGACATCTCAAAATATATACTAAAGATATGACAGAAAGACAGACAACAGAGGATATTTATCTCTATATTAGTGATTTCTGCCCAAAGTTGGTTGAAGTCAATTATGTTTCTGTAATTATACTTTCACAGAATTGGAATCAGTATGTCAACATCTAAAAGGGAGAAATTAATACTAATTAAATAAAATCAGTTTCCTTAAGCTTAGGTCATTCTATACTAGATTTGCACCTGGAAAGAATTGTGACTTGTGTTTGAACCTAAATAGGTGTTCTGCTTTTAAGAGTATAGTTTAAATGTTTTATGTAAATTGATAGGAAGAGAAAAAACCCAGTCACTAATAAGTAGAAGCTACAGAAGTACATTAAGGATTGTTGAGCACATCATTTAGAGTATAATTTGCAACACATTCCTGTTAAGTTAAACCCAATGTTATGGACTGAATTGTCATTTCCCCCCCCACTCCCCGCCCCAGGATTGCTATATCAAAGCCCTAACCCCCAATGTATTCGGAGACAGGGCCTGTGAGGAGGTGATAAAGGTTAATTGAGGTCATAAGGGTGGAGCTCTAATCCGATAGATGCCTTTATAAGAAAAGGAAAAGACACCAGAGTTTGGTCTCTCCACCATGGGAGGACACTGAGAGAAGGTGGCTGCCTGCAAGCCAGAAAGAACCCTCATTAGAACCATGCCTGTACCCTGATCTTGACCTTTGCTTTCAGAACTGTGAGAAAACCAATTTCTGTTGGTTAAGCCATCCTGTGTGTGGTATTTTTTTATGGCAGTCAGAGCTAATACTCCTGATAAGCACATGGTAGGATTCAATATATAAGCAGAAAACTCATTGGTGAGTGACAGTGAGCAGGAGACTGGTACCTTCATAAAAATGATTATGGATTTCATATTTTGCTAACTTTTAGCAAAAATCAATGCAAATGTTTCTACTATCAATTTGAATATTCAAGAAAATACAAAATATTAACTTACCCCCAATATATGTTTCTCATTAGAAAATACAACATTGATATGTTGGAAGAAATTGTGGGTCTTTTCATCTTGAAATCATGCAAATTATACCACTGAGATGAGACTAAAATGCAGATAAATGAGAGTATTCACCAAACTCATCCTCATTACTGAGATGGTAATATTGCAGAGAGAGTAGGGTTCATAGCAGACTGGCATTTCCCGGGATGCTTCTAAAAATCTCGAACATTTCAAGATAGCTAGCTAGCTGAAGTACGGAAACCTATCATGAGTTTGTCACCTGGGCGAATAATGCGCTGCCATCATCAATATTTCCAGGAAATGTTCTTTTTACTCCATTCTCAAGGGATTCTTTCCTCAAGAGCAATACCTTCTTTGTCAGTAGTGAAGACACACACTCAAAAAAGTCATCATCATCCACCCCACCGCACCCCCCACCTAATCCATAATATACTTGGAAGCCAAACATCTAAATCTGTGTCAGCACACCTGTTTACAGTATTGTCTTAGTTCAGGATGCCATAACAAATCATCATAGACTGTGTGGCTTAAACAAGAAACATTAATTTCTCACAGTCCTGAAGGTCAGGAAGTCCAAGATCAAGGTGCTGGAAGATCTGGTGTCTGATGAGCACCCGCTTCCCGATTTGCAGATGCCCCACTTTTCATTGTATCCCCACGTGGCAGACAGCAGAGAGGGAGCAGGATCCTGTATCTCTTCTCACAGTGGTATTTATCCCATTCATGAGGGCTTCACCCTCATGACCTAATGATCTCCCAAAGTCCCTGCCTCCTAATACAATCACTTTGGGTGTTAAGATGTCAATGAATGACATTCATTGAATGAATTCATTCAATGAATGAATTGGGAGAGAAACAAACATTCAGTTCTTTTTTTCTTTTAAAGATTTTATTTATTCATTTGAGACACACAGAGAGAGAGAGAGAGAGAACATGAGCAGGGGGAGGGGCAGAGGGAGAGGGAGAAGCAGGCTCCCCACTGAACAGAGAGCTCAATGTGGGGCTCGATCCCAGGACCCTGGGATCATGACCTGAGCCAAAGGCAGAGGCTTAACATTCTGAGCCACCCAGGTGCCCCCAAACATTCAGTTTTTAACAATTATGCTTTGCCTTTAACAGAAATAAGCATAAGACAGGGAAGACATGATGCCCTATTATGTTTGGTTCCTGGTGCCGTTTTGATTAAAGGAGGCTCTCAAAAACCTACAGACTAAGTTGCTTTTGCCTGGTACCCCAGAGCTTTCTATATCCATGGCAATGTACTGTAGTATGATTTGGGTTGGATGAGAAATTTGTCTCTCTCTTGAAAGGCAGAAAAGGGAAAATTATAAAAGGAAAGATGGAAAAGGAGAAGCAGCCTGATGAAGGTGTATTTGCAAGCAGATGAATAGAAATGTAGAATCTGACACATTTAACAAATAAAAACTGAGGATCT